>NW_027461335.1:0-42500 GCF_030463565.1 Pelecanus crispus
CTCACTGCTCCCTCATGGTTGGGAGCTCTGAATCGTCATTTTTTTTCAGTCTCTAACACATGTGGGTTCCCCCTTCCCCCCCACCCCAGGAGAGGCTACATTTGAAAGTTAATTAGCGTCCTCACAAACGCGTCAGTCAATAAAACTGAATTATGGTTATTAAAACCATAAGCATGATACCAGTCATAGAGATCTGGGCTACTTGTGAATGTGTATTTGTCTCATGCAAATGTCATCGGGGAAACAGATCGCCTGTGCTTCATGCTCTGACAAGACAGCATGGTGAGACAGGGAGGAGCTCCGAAAGGAAAAAAAGATACATGGTCATGGTTTTGGTGTGTTGGGTTTTGATGTTTGGGGGGTTTTTGTTTTTTTGTTGGTTGGTTGGTTTATTTGTTTGTTTTAAAAAGAGTGCAGTGTTGACGGGTGGCAGCCTGCAGGGCTCTGTTGCTGCCTGACCTCTCCTTTTCTGCTCTTTCTCTCCTCTTTCATGGCTCTAATTTTAATTTGGATCATTTTAGAAGAGCAGTGAAGTTACTTGCCTGTGTCCATGTGGTGGTAATACCAGGAAGGTAAATGCTTGAACCGGTAGCGAGTCACTTGGCTACAAGTAGAAGTTCTGAAGAACAGCAGTAAACAAGAAGCAAATAGGAAATTACCAAAAATTTGTGTGTCAAACATCGAAGGTTTATTGCCAACTGTTGTTTGGCAATATTTTCCAAATGGCTATTTTTGGTAAGCATAAATTTTTCGGGAAAGCCAGGGTTGTGTGTGCAAAAACAGGTCCCCTAGCATCAGAGGATAGGCTGTGCGGTGGCGGGGCCGTTGTTCCCTGACCAATACTGCCATAGTAGTGTTGCAATATTTCAACCTAAGAGATGGGTTTAGGAACAGAAGGAGAATGCCTGTTTTCTGTAAAGGCTCTAAATGCCGACCCTTTGTCTGCCGCTTTTCTGTGCGTGAGATGAAGCTGTTTTATTTTTCTCCCTTGTTCTGGGTCTAAATATTTGTGAAGCTGTTGCTGCTCTTGGGAAAGCCAAAGGCACCTGGATTTGTGCAGCTGGAAAGAAAGGGGGGGGGGGGGTTCCAACCAAAAAAACCCCCCACCAAAAGCCCAAAAGAACCCCTCTTTCTCAAGAATGAAACCAAATGCAAGAATCACCAATTTTTATGTTGTGGGAAAGCGCTGAAAAAACCCAGAATTGAATATGTTTGGAAAAAGCAAACAAATGCCAGTTTTCTATTGTGGAAGTGCCAGAAAGAAAAAAAGGAAAAAACCACAACAAAATGCAAACAAACCCCATGTCTTGGTTTCGGCTGGGATAGTTAATTTTCTTCCTAGTAGCAGGCATAGTGCTGTGTTTTGGATTTAGTAGGCGAAGAATGTTGATAACATGCTGATGGTTTAGTTGTTGCTAAGTACTGCTTATGCTAGTCAAGGACTTTTCAGCTTCCCATGCTCTGCCAGGGGCACAAGAAACTGGGAGGGGGCACAGCCAGAATAGTTGATCCAAACTGACCAAAGGGCTATTCCATACCATACAGCGTCATGCTCAGTATAGAAACTGGGGGGGGGGGGGGGTTGGCCGGGGGAGCAGCGATCGCTGCTTGGGAACTGTCTGGGTATCGGTCGGCGGGCGGTGAGCAATTGCATTGTGCATCACTTGCTCTGTATATTATTATCATTACTATTTTACTTTATTTCAATTATTAAACTGTTCTTATCTCACCCCAGGAGTGTTTCTCACTCTTACTCCTCTGATTCTCTCCCCCATTCCATCGGGGTAGGGGGAGTGAGCGAGCGGCTGCGTGGTGCTGAGCTGCTGGCTGGGGCTAAACCATGACACTCTGCCAAGTGCTCTAGATATAGTTTTTCTTTCTTAGGTTATCTTGTTCCAGGTCCCTGTCCCTATGTTTTAATTTCTTCCCTCTCTGTCCCTTAGCCCATTTTTGCATTTACTGTTCTCTCTCTGTCTGGTTACCCATGCTGAGTCTTTAATTCCTTTCCCTGCTGCCCCCTTCAACTCATCAATGTGTTTTGGGATTTCTCAGTTTCTCTCTGTCCACCTCAGTGTTGTCTTTTTAAAATCATCTCTCTGCCCTGTGGCCCATCACTATTCTTTGTTTTTCTTCATCTCTTTCTCTGGCCTGTAGCCCATTGCTACTCCCCCGCCCCCGTGCCCCTGTCTCTGTCGTTCCCTGTCCCTCTTTTTCCATCCTCATTCTTTGCCCTGTAGCCCATGGCTGTTGTATTGGGTTTAATGGCAAGGTTTTGTTAGATGGGGTGGGGTTTGCGTAAGGTCTGCAGGGGTGGGTTCTGTGAGAACATACCACTAGTTGCTCCCGTGTTGGGCACAGCCAGTTCCAGCTGCAAGATGGGTCTGTGGCTGGTCTAAGCTGAGTTCCTCAGCAATGCTGCTCGTGCCCCTGTAATGAATATATAAGAAGGGGTAAAAAGCGCTGCACAGAAGCTGTGATACAGAAAACATGTGTGAAACAGCCCTGCAGACACCAAGGTCAGCAGAGAAGGAGGGGCAGGCTATGGTAAAGATCATGGTCATCTTTATTGCTGTGTTTGGGCACTGAGCATTGCAGCCAACTCACTTCTGGGATTTCTGAGGTGCATTAATGAATAAACTTTTCCTACCTTCTCTCTGTCCCTGGGCAGGGAGCTGTGGACAGGTGCAGGGGAGGGGCTGGAGTGCCACAGGCTTTGGCAACAGCACCTGTTTCCAATGTCCTCCAGGTGGGGCCGTACCTGGGGCTGCCCCAGGTGCAGCTGAGGATGCGGCCCACCCCTCTGTGTGAAGGGGCTCTGGCTATAAAGGGGGCTGCCTGGGCACACCTGCTGGAGGAAGCTGATGAAGGGGAAGGGGCTGAGGAGGGAATCCCACAGGCAGGTGCCTCCAGCAAGGAACAGCCAGTCCCTGCGGTGAGGAAGGATCCCTCTGAGCCATTCCCAACAGAGCAGATGCCAGCACGCAGTGCTGGGAGCTCGGTGCCTCCGTTGATCTAAGCTGCCACGTATCGAGGAAGTCTTGCGGATGAGGAGCATCGAGGTGTTCGCTGCGTGCTACTGAATGGGTGAGGGTCAGGCGGGTGGCCCTGCAGAGGAGGAAAGGGGAGAGGCAGAGAGAGCAGCATCAGGACTTCTCTCTGGGTCTCGGAGACCGAAGAAGGTCTCCCGCCGGCACCAGGAGCTGCGGTGAGTCACACGTCCTCTCCTCTGCATCCTGGCTCATTTCTGCTACTCTTCTCCAGATGCCTGCCTGCCTCCCTCTGTCTCCCTCGCTGCCCATCTACTTACCTGTATGGCTCCCCAAAACTTGTTATTCTTCTGCCAACTCTGCCCAGTACCCCATTGCCTTTCAATTTTTTTCTACGTGTGTCTCTAACTGGCTCCCGCTCCCTATTTTTTTAGTTTTTCTGCACTACCTTGTACCCCGTTACTTTTAAAATTTCATTTCTCTGTCTCCCCCATCTGGCTCCGTAAGCCTATTCTTTAACACCTCACTTTGCTCTGTACCCCATTGCTTTTCAAACTTTCTTTCTATGCCTCCCTCTTCCTATTTTTAATTTTTTTCTCAGTCTTTCCTTTACCCTGTAGGTTTTAAAATTTTCTTTATACATATTTCTCTCTCTTGCCAGCTCCCTGGCCTTATTTTTTAATTTTTGCCTATATGAGTTGTACCCTGTCACTTTTTGAATTCTCTGTTTCTCCCTCTGTTTTCCACCTGTCCCTATTTTAAAAGTCTTTCTTGTACCCTGCTGCTTTCTAGTTTCTATGTATCCCCCTATCCGTCTCCCTGTCATTATTTCTTAATATTTTCCTATCCATCCTGTACCCTGTTGCTTTTTAAGTTTTCTGTCTCCCTCTATCCGTCTCACTGTCCATATTTTTTAATGCTTCCCCTTAGCCAGGGCAGGGTCTGTCCAGGCACACCTGCCCGAGGGAGCTGATGAAGGGGAACCGTCCAAGGAGGCAATCCAAGGGGACCCTGCGGGCTAGGTGCCTGCAGCAAGGAAGGGCCCCTCCGAGCCATCCCCGCTGGAGCGCACCGCCAGCATGCGGTGCCGGGAGCTCGGCGCCTCCATCGGCCGCACGTGCGAGCCGCCGGGAAGCCTCGTGGTGGAGGCAGCAGCATCCACCCCTGAGGTGGAGAGAAGAGCTTTGGGGCCATGAAAGCCTCCTGCCGGTGCCAGGAGCCACGGTGAGTCGCGTGTTCTCTCGTGTGCGTCCCGGTCTGTCTGTGCCCCCTTCCCCAGATCTCTGCACGCCTCCCTGCCTGTACCTGCCTCTGTCTCCCTCTCTGCCAGCCCACCTACTGGTCTGGCTCCCAAAAACTTGTTACGCTTCTGCCAGCTCTGCCCTGTACCACTTCACCTATTCATTTTTTTCCTATGTTTCCCTCTTTGTGGCTCCCAATCCCTATTTTTTAATGATTTCCTGTGTTTTCTGTACCCCCTCGCATTTGAATTTCTATTTCTATGTTTCCCTTTCTCTGGTGCCCTGTCCCTATTTTTTACTTCCTCCCTCTGTGCTGCACCCCATTGCTTTAAATATTTTCTTTCTATGGTTCCTTCTATCCATCTCCCTGTCCCTGGTTTTTTAATATTCCTCTGTGTGTTGTACCTGATCACAGTTAAATTTTCTGTCTACGTTGTCCTCTATCCAGCTCCCTTTCTCGATGTTTTTTTTTTTTTTTTTTTTAATTCTTCCCTATATTTCTTGTGCCCCATTGCTGTTTAATTTATCTTCCAATAATTCCTTTTCTCTGGCTCCCTTTTCCTAAACTTTAATTCCTCCCTTTCTTCCGTATACTCTCTCACACTTTTTAAATTTTCTTCTAATGTTTCCTTCTATTCGCATTCCTGTTCTGATTTTTTAATTCTTGCCTGTGTTTCTTGTAGCCTGTCACTATTGAAATTTTCTTTCCATGTCTACTTTAACCAGTTCACTGTCTGTCTTTTTTGTTTCTTGTCTGTCCTGTACCTCCTTGCTTTTAACATTTTCTTCCTATGTGTCTCTATTTTTCTCCCTATTCTTGTTTTGTAACTTCCTCTTGTCTTTCCTTACTGTCTCCGCTTTTAAAATTTTCTTCCTATGTCTCTATCACCCTACCCTTATTATTAAATGTTTTTCTTGTCTTTCCTTTAATGCTTTTGCTTTCTAAATATTCTTTCTATGTCAACTTTTATCTAGTTTTCTGTCCCCATTTAAAAATCTTTTTCCCGCTTGTCCTTTACCCAGTTGCTTTTAAAATTTTCTGTCTACTTTAACCAATTCACTGTCTTTATTTTTAAATTTTTTTCCTGTCTGTCCTGAACCCCGTTGCTTTTTCAGTTTTCATTGTGTCTACTTTTATCAAGGTCCCTATCCTTATTTTTTTAATTCCTGTCTTGTGTACCCTGTCACTTTATATTTCCATGTGTTTTAAATTTAAAAAAATTCCTAATGTTCTTTTTCCATCTCTTTTAGTTTGCTGTCCCTATTTTTTAATTTTTCCTCTTATTTCCCTAATACCCATTGTTTTTTAAATTTTCTTTCTACGTCTACTTTTTCCCCTTGATGTATTTATTTTTAATCCTTTCTTGTCTTTCCTCAGTGCCCTCGCTTTTAAAATTTTTTTCTACGTCTGTTTTAGTTTGCCGTTGCTATTTATTATTTTTTTCCTTATTTCCTTAATCCTATTTGCTCCTAAAATTTTCTGTTTACTTCTATTGTGTTTGCTGATTTTATTTTATTATTTCTTGTCTACATTAGTACCTTTGTTTTTTCAATTTTCTTTCTACATCTCTGTTTTAGTTTGCTGTCCCTGTTTTTAAAGTTTTTGTCTTTATTGCCCTACTCCCCATGACTATTTAAGTTTTCTACTTTTATCCTATTCCCTGTGTTTATTTTACTGTCTTTATTTTTTTTAACTATTTCTTCTCTTTCCTTAGTGACCTCGCTTTTTAAATTTTCTTTCTGCATCTCCGTTTTAGTTCACCGATGCTTTTAAAATTTTTTTTCCTTATTTCCTTAATCACTGTTGCTTTTAAAATTTTCTCTCGCCTTTTCCCCCCACTTGCTGTCTTTCTTTCGCTGTCTTTATTTTTTAAATTATTTCTTGTCTTTCCTTACTGCCGTCGCTTTTCAAATTTTCTTTCTGCTTCTCTGGTTTAGTTTGCTTTCCCTATTTCAGAATTTTTTTCCTTTAGTTCCCTAACGATCATCGCTTTTTAAGTTTTCTTTCTATGCCTACTGTTATCCTGTTTGCTGTCTTTATTTTTTAGCTATTTCTTCTCTTTCTTCTGTGCCATAACATTTTAGATTTTCTTTCTAGATCTCCCTTTTAGTTTTTTGTCACTACTTAACTTTTTTCCATTTATTTCCCTAATCTCTCTCACTTTTTGACATCTACTTTCATCCCCTTCCCAGTCTTTGTTACATAGTCTTTTCTTTTAATTGCTTCTTGCCTTTGTTTAGTGCCTTTGCTTTTTAGATTTTCTTTCTTTATCTGTTTTACCTTGCTGTCCCTATATTTTTTTTCTCTTTATTTCCCTAATTCCCCCCTTTCAGATGTTCTTTCTACACCTACTTTCAGTACCTTTACTTTTTAATGATTTCTTCCGTTTTGTTAGTGCCATCGCTTTTAAAATTTTCTAGCTATGTTGGCATTTTATTTTGCTCTTGCTATTTTTTAGTTTTTTCCTCTCTTAATCCCTTGCCTGTTAATATTTTCTACTTTAATCTCGTTTGCTGCCTTTATTTTTTAATTATTTTTTCTTTAGTGCCATCACTTTTAAAATTTTCTATGTTTCTTTAGTTTGCCACTGCTATTTTTTTAATGTTTTCCTTATGTCCTTAATCACCTTTGCTGTTTTGTCTACTTTTATCCCATTCACAGTCTTCATTTGTCAACCTTTATTTTTCAAGTATTTCTTGCTTTTCCTTAGTGCTGTCACTTTTAAAATTTTCTTTCTCCATCTCTGTTTTAGTGTGCTGTCCCTATTTCTTAGTTTTTTCCCTTTATTTCCTGAATCCTCCTCGCTTTTAAGAAGTTCTTTCTATGCCTACTTTCTTTCCCTTTGCTGTCGTCTTAAAATTATTTCTTCTCTTGCTTCTTTGCCATTGCTTTTTAGGTTTTCCGTTTCTTTCTACTTCTCTGTTGTAGTTTAATGTCCCTATTATGTAATTTTTTAATTTCCTTAATCCTATTTGCTTCTAAAATTTTGTCTACTTTTATCCTATTTGTTGTCTTTATTTTGCTGTTTTTTCTTTTAATAATTTCTTCTTTCCTTAGTGCCCTCTTTTTAAATTGTCTTTCTCCATCTCTTTGAGTTTGCTGTCACTACTTTTAAAATTTTTCCCTTTATTTCCCTAATCCCTGTTGCTTTTTAAATGTTCTTTCAATGTCTACTTTTTTCCCTTCAATGTCTTCATTTTAAATTATTTCTTTCCTTTCCTTAATGCCCTTGCCTTTTAAATTTTGTTCCCGCTGTCCCTATTTTTTAATTTTTTCCTCTGTTTCCCTAAACCCTGTTGCTTTTAAAATTTTTCTGTCGACCTTTATCTGGTTCACTATCTTTATTTTTTAATTCTTGCTCATCTTTCCTTAGCGTGGTCATTTTTACAATCTCTGTTTGTCTTCATTTGTTTAGTTCGCTGTCGTTATTCTTTAATTCTTTCCTGTCTTAGTCCCTTGGCTTTAAAAATTTTGTTTCTATGTCTACTTTTACCTCGTTTGCCGCCTCTGTGTTTGGGTTTTTTTCCTGTTTGTCCTCTACCCAGTTGCTTTTGAAATTTTCTTTCTATGTCTACTTTAGTCAAGCTCCCTGTCCTTATTCTTTAATAGTTTTCAGTCTGTCGCATACTCTGTTGCTTTTTACATTTACTTTGTATGTGTCTCTCTTTGTCATCCTTTATTTATTTTGTAGTTTTTTCTTGTGTTTCCTAATAGATTTGACTTTTTTTCCCCCCTATGTCTAATATTATCCTATCCAGTGTGTTTTTTTAATTAATTCTGTCCTGCAGCCTGCATTTCACTTTGTACGTTTTCTTCATATGCCTCCATTTATTTAGATCGCCATCTCTATTTTTAACTCTCTTAATCCCTTGGCTTTTAAAATTTTGTTTCTATATCTAGCGATAATCTAGTTTGCTGTTCCTATTTTTAGTTCTCTGCTGACTGTCCTACGCCTCTTTGCATTTTCTAGTTTCCTTCTATGTCTACTTTTGTCAAGCTCCTATCCCTATTTTTTAATTCTTTCCTGTCCCATCGCTTTTGATTTTTTCTTTCTCATCTTTTATTCAGTTTGCTCTCCCTATTTTAATTTTTTTTCCTGTTTTCCTTACTCTGTCACTTTTTAAATTTTCTTTTTATGTCTCCATTTATCTAGTTCCCTTTCCCTCGTTTTTAATAGTTTTGTCATGTACCATGCTGTTTTTAAAATTTTATTTCTATGTCTCTATTTACCTAGTTCCCTGTCCCGTTTTTTCTTTCTCGTGTTTCCTGTAGCCCATCGCTTTTTATTTTCTCTTTTGAATCTCCATATACATAGGTCCCTTTAACAACTTTTAAAATTGCCTGCCTCTGTCCTGTTCCCTTTCTATTTCTTGCTCTATCCATCTTATGTTCTCTATTTTTTAAGTTCTTTGCTGTGTTTGTCGCTTTTTAATTTCTCTTTGTATGACTGCCTCTATCCAGCTTCCTGTCCTTTTTTTTCTAATTTTCTGCTTTGTTCTCCTTTTGTAGCTTTCTCTCTGGCTCCCTCTATCCAGTTCCCAATTGTTTTAAACCCCCTGTGTCTCCATCTCCTGTGTCCTGCCTGCGTGTCTCATTCTCCTTGTCCCTCTCTGCTGTTCCTGTCGTCCCGCTCGGTCCCTTCCATCTCTCTCCCCTGCCTCCACGCTCTTATTTATTGGTCCATCTCTCTGTTCCTGTGGCCCTCTACTCCATCTCCTCCTTGTTGCCCTCCATTTATCTCTCAACACTCTTGTGCGGTTCCCCGTCCCTCTCTTGTTCACAGTATCCCGTTTTCTGGCTCTCTGTCCCACACCTCTTCTCTGCCTCCCTCTATCCTTCCTCCTGCTTTCCTCTTCCCTCTTTTCCCTTTGGGCGCTGAGCCTCATAGCCGACTCGCTGCTGGGATTTCAGATGCACTTGAAGGAACAGTCCTTCGTTGCCACCTTTGTGATCCTGGATGCGTTTCCAGCTGTGGGGTTTGAGGAAGCAGCTGTGGTTGGGTCCAGGGGAGGGAGTGATGTTGATGTGGGGCTGGGGCTATGGCCCCCTCTTCCCAGTGGGCTCCAGCTGTGGGCTGGGGCAGCCCAGGTGGGACTCGTGAGGTCAGGATGGGGCTGGGACAAGGCTTTAAAAAGGCTGCAGGTCTGGGCAGCCCCAGGTGCAACTGTTGAGGATGAAGATTGCCCTGCTGCACCTGCTGGGGAGGGGGCTGCCTGAGCCTGCCTGCCTGCTGGAGCTGGCTGAGGTGTGAAACAAAGGAACTTCCACAGGCTGCTGCCTCCAGCAAGGAATGGCCGGTCCCCACAGCGAGGAAGGAACCCTCCCGGCCATCCCAGACAGAGCGCACCACCAGCACACGGCACCGGGAGCCCAGTGCCTCAGTTGGCCGCACGTGTGAGCCGCCGTGCATCCGGGAAGCCTCGCTGTGAGATGAGCATCGAGGCACCCGCCGCCCGCTCCTGAGCAGGCGAGGGTCCGACAGCTGGCACTGCGGAGGAGGAAGGGACGGAGGCAGAGAGAGAAGCCTCGGGGCAGCGAAGGTCTTCCGATGGCGCCAGGAGCTGCGGTGAGTCGCGTGTCCCCTTCTGTGTGTCCGCGCCCATCCTGCCGTGCTTCTTCAGATCTCCGCCTGCTTCCGTTTCCCTTTCGGGCTGCCCAGCTCCCCAAAGCTTTTTGCTCTTCTGCTAGCACTGCCCTGTACACAGTCACCTCCTACGTTTCCTTTCTGTGCCTCTCTCTTTCCAGCTCCCCACCCTCTGTTATTTCATTCTTCCCGCACTGCCGTTGTCCCTGTTGCTTGTGAAAATTGTATTTCTAGCTCTCCCTCTACCCAGTGACTTGTCTCTCTTTTCGGTTACTCCCTCTGCTCTGCACCCGTCGCTCTTCCAATGTCCTTTGCCTGTGGCTGTCTATCGGCCTCCCTCTCCTGAGAGATAACTTCTTATCCGTATGGCCAGTACCCCATTGCTGTCTAAATTTTCTGTCTGTGTCTCCATAAATGGAGTTTTATCCTCCCTGTCCTCTACTTTATCGCTTTTTAAATTTTGTTTCAATGTCTTCATTTATTTAGTTTGGTGACCCTCATTGTAACTTTTTTTCCTCTGTGTTCTTAATCCCTTTGCTTATAAAATTTTCTTTCTACATCTTTGTTTTAGTTCACCATCGCTACTTTTTAATTTTTTTCATTATTTCTTTAATCACTGTTACTTTTAAAGTTTCATTCAGCTCCTAGCCCCCTGACCATACCTGTACATTGTTGAAATCCCCTTTGGAGTTCCTCATTGTTATCTCTGAGGCTTCTTTAGTCTCTCGGGCCCCCTCAGAACTCGTGCGCTCCCCTTGCCGAGCTCTCACGAGACACCCCCTATGCCTCAGGGGCCCGTTCTACCTCAGGAGCTCAGCTCACTTTGCAGTCCTCTTTTCCCCTCAGAACCCTTCCTGAGTCTGCATCTGTTAACCCAGTTGGTCTTTGTGTCCTCTCACCCATTCAGTGCACCTCTGTTCGGTCCCCGGTGCCCTGAGGACATCTGTGCTTTGTTCAATTCCCTTTTGAGCTCATTGCATCCCAGAGACTTGTTTAGTCTCTACGGCACCCCAAAAAATCTGGTTTGATTTAGTAACAGTTAGCATTTACTTGTAGCAAATTGCAGAATTTGATTATAAGGTTTTTAATAGCACTCAATCATCAATGATTCGTAAAGTGATTAGACAAAATTGATCAAAACAGTGACTTAGTTACAGATTCGAAGATGGCAAGGTTCACTCTATTACTACATGGAAGTGCCTAAAAGAAAATTAAATCACTCTGAGTTAGAATGATTCATAAAGGGATTGCATATATAGGGAATAAGGAAGACCCTCCCGTTGAGTCACGAGGTTCAGAATAGACCCCCTTGCTTTCTATTCTCCTTCTCAGAGAGGAGTCTAGGGGCGGCTAGGTCTAATCTTAGTCTCAGACTTGGTCAACGGTTTATGACAGTAATGCTATAAGAATAATGCAGCAGTATACAACTCCCTTTAAAATTAAATCATACATCTACAGACTACTTAAATTGATTCACGCATACACACTCACAAATATGAATGTATATATGAAAATGGTATACCTGTTCAAAATTCCCCTCGAGTTTAGTGAAATACTCACGTCTAATGCCTTGGCATTTCTCAACGGGCGAGAGTAGAGCCTCAAGGAGTGAAGGATTTCAGCAACCCAGGCTCCGTTGTTGACCTTCGGCAATGGAGTTCTGGTTGCAGCAGACTTTCGGAGTCTGCTAGTTTTCGCTGACTCTGAGAGACGTTTCGATCGGAGGGAGATGCTGGTGCAGCCCGCGGCAGTCCAGGACACCTCAAAGGGCCTCGCTTAGGACTGCTGTCTATAGGATTGTGAGATGATTGACTTTAATCACCAGTAAATTTCCATCCGAGCCACAATTTGGGTCGGCTTGTTGTTGGAATTCCAGCAGCGATGATACCACTCTGTTTCAAGGCTGTCTGGGGTAGCTGTTTGTTCTCGTTCCCCTCGTTAGCCATAATATGAAGATCTTGATAGGGACAGGGACGCTCTCTGCTTCAGCCATGTAGGAGTTTCTAGTACAATTAACTGACCAACTCGCTACGCAAAAGCTGCAGCCTGGAGTTCCTGAGATTGTAAAGCGGCCGAAGTGAGGAGGAAAAACAGAACAGAAGAATAGAGGGGGGGGATGTACCACCACAGTAGTAGTGAAGTAATGCATATTTTGCTACACTGAAGGAGGCAGGGAGGATGGCTAAGCGGCTGGTTGCTGACCTTCAAAGATAAGGGGACAGTAACCCGTTTGTGTCAAAGTACCCTTCTCAGTAGCTGATCTAATGGCTTGGAAGGAGATGGCTGGAACTTATAGAGAAGATCCGGAAAAGGTGGCAAAAGTATTGGAAACTATTGCGGAAAATCATAATCCAGATTGGAGAGATATTCAGGTATTGTTAAGTACTATACTGACATATGAAGAACAGAGGACCGTGTTGGTCAAAGCTAGGGAACAAGCAGAAAAGGTGCATGCCTGGGATGCTCAGGCAGGGAGATTGGAGGATCGCTTCCCAGCCACCGACCCAAATTGGGATCCTAATAATCGGGCACAAAGACTGCTACTAACCGAATACCAAAGGTTAATATTGTTTGGAATGAGGAATGCTATTCCAAAACCAAAGAATGTGTCAAAACTGTATCGGGTGGTGCAAGGGAAAGATGAGACTCCATCGGCCTTTTTTGAGCGATTATGTGAAATGGCTAGAAAATGGACCGATTTAGATCCAGAAAAGGAAACCGATGCTTTGACGTTTGTTACTTTTTTTGTGGGTCAGTCAAACCCGGATATTAGAAGGAAGTTGCAGAAGGTAGAAGGAGCAGCTGCTAGATCTATAGACAGGTTATTGGAAGTGGCCTGGAAGGTATACAATAATAGGGATGAGGAGGAAAGGAAAAGACAGGAGAAAGATCAAGTGAGAAAGGAGAGTCACAAGGCTCAATTGCTAGCTGCTGCAATAACAAAAGGCAATCAGAATGGTAATTGGAGAAATAATGGGCAGGGATCAAGAAGCCCCCCTTAAAAGGAAATACAAAACTTCCCAGGGGCCGAGGGAATGCCAATTTTTAGGTAGAGATGAGCATGCTCTCTGCAGGCAGAGGGGGCACTGGAAAAGGGAGTGCCCTCTAAATCAAAATCAAAACCCCTTCCAGAAAGAGACTCCTCGGTTAGAGGAATTGCTTACTTTAGGTCAAGATTCCGACCGAAGGGGACCAGGGGATGACTCGAAAGTACTCCCAACAGAACCCCCGGTTACCCTGAAGTTGGGGAATGACAAAATAAATTTCTTAGTTGACACGGGGGCCGCATACTCACCCTTAAACACCTGTAAAGGTAAAACAAGTAAGCAAAGTATGCCTATTATTGGGGCAACAGGAAAAAGGGAAGTAAGGCCTTTCTTTCAAGCAATTAAGTGTGGAATTGGTAATCGAATTTTTACTCACAAATTCTTGTATATTCCCGATTGCCCGATGCCTTTGCTGGGAAGAGACATACTTAGTAAATTGAATGCCCAGATTGTGTTTGAAGGGGATAATATACAAGTACAAATACCTGAAGAAAAAGCCTTGGGGGCGCAAGTGTTTCTGTTACAGGAAGAAATACGAGAGAACTCGGAACCCGACGCTGTTCCGGAAGAACTACTGAATGCAGTAACCCCCTCGGTACGGGCCTCCGGGATACAAGGGCAATCCCATGCTGCAGAACCGGTGAACGTCATATGAAAGCCAGGGGCACGACCGGTAAGGTGAAAACAGTATCCTGTAAAATTGGAAAGTAGAAAAGGTTTGGAACCTCTAATAGAGACATTTGTAACCCATGGATTATTACGGGAATGTCAGTCGGAATATAATACCCCAATTTTACCAGTGAAAAAGCCACACGCAGATGAGTACCGGTTAGCACGGGATTTGAGGGCAATTAATCAAATAGTACAAGACATCCACCCGGTGGTAGCAAATCCATATACCTTACTGACTGCCATTAAAGAGACTGATCAGCGGTTCACAGTATTGGATCTAAAAGATGCCTTCTTTTGTATACCCTTGGAATTTGAGAGTCAAAAATTATTTGCCTTTGAGTGGGAAAACCCTAAAATGGGTCAAAAAACTCAATTATGCTGGACTGTCCTCCCTCAAGGGTTCAAGACTAGCCTGACATTCTTTGGGAATCAATTGGCTAAGGAATTGGAAAGCTGGCAGAAGGACAATAAGGGAGTGACTTTACTGTGATACGTAGATGACATCCTCCTGGGAACTCAAACACGGGAGGAATCTGTACGATACACTATTGATCTTTTTGAACTTCTCGGGAACAATGGGATACAGAGTATTAAAACGGAAGGCACCAATTGCCCAACACACGGTCACCTGTGTGGGTTTTACCATTACCAAAGGACAGCGGAGTTTGGGGACTGAGAGGAAAGAAGCGATTTGTCAGATACCAGAACCCAGATCAAAACGAGAACTGAGGGCCTTTCTTGGAACGGCGGGGGGTGGGGGGGTGTCGATCATGGATTATGAATTTTGGACTGACCACTAAACCTTTCTATGAAGCAGCAAAAGGAACGGGAGAAATCCTGGAATGGACACCCGAGTGCTGCAAAGCCTTCCGTCAGCTAAAACGAGATTTGATGTCAGCACCGGCCTTGGGACTTCCAAATTGGGAGAAGCCATTCGAGCTGTTTGTAGGTGAGAGGCAGCGTGTCGCGTTGGGTGTTTTGGTTCAAAAAGCTGGATCCTGGAAACGCCCTGTGGGATATTTTTCTAAGAGACTGGATCGAGCGAGTAAGGGGCGGCCTTCATGTCTACGAGCTGTTGCTGCGACGGTGCTACTTATTCAAGAGGCTAGGAAACTGACTTTGGGACAAGAGATAACCGTACAGGTACCGCATGCAGTTACGACCACTTTGGAACAAAAGGGGGGACATTGGCTGTCCCCTAGCCGGATGATAAAATATCAGGCCGTGCTGCTAGAACGAGACGATGTGGAACTAAAAGTGACTACAACTCTGAATCCAGCCACCCTGATACCGCTGCCTGGAGAAACAGAATTAGAACACGATTGCCTACAAACAGTCGAACGGGTCTATTCCAGCAGGGTGGACTTGAAAGATACCCCGCTGGAACAGGCCGAAGTAAATCTGTTCATAGATGGAAGCAGTCAAGCTATCGATGGAGTTCGGAGAGCAGGATATGCTGTCGCGATTGGAGGAAAGGAAATACAAGAATTAGAAGCTAAAGCTCCCCCGGCTAATACATCAGCCCAGAAGGCGGAGCTAGTAGCCCTAATAAGAGCCCTAGAACTTGCTGAAGCAAAGATTGTGAATATATGGACAGACTCTATGTATGCATTTGGGGTTGTTCATGCACACGGGGCCATATGGAAAGAGAGAGGTCTCCTTTCATCACAAGGTACACCCGTTAATTATGGATACTTAATAGGAAAATTGTTGCCAGTTATCAACTGCCCAAGCGAGCGGCAGTTACGCATTGTGAAGCTCATCAATTTGGGAACGCTCCTGAAGTAGTTGGAAATCGACAAGCGGATTTGGCGGCTAAGAGAGCAGCAGCAGAACAGGTCCTTGGGATATGGCCTGAAAAATATGAAAACCTGAAGGGACCACTGAACTATAATAAGGAGGACAATCAGTTAGCTAAATTGCTTAATGCAGAAAAGAATCGAGACGGATTGGGGATTACAAACGATGAATGAGCGGTAGCGACCCCAACTGTTATGAGAGGATTCGTGGAAGAAGAGCATAAGAAAACACATTGGGGAATAGAAGCTGTTATGGACAACGTTAAACTTTATGTTCTAAGCATAGGGATGGGAAATGTAGCCAAGAGCATCATTCAGAAGTGAGAAATCTGTCAGCGAAACAATCCGCAAACACAACTTAGACCTCCGCCTGGGAAAACTAAAAAGGGAAATACACCAGGCAAGTATTGGCAAATAGATTTCTCAGAACTTCCCAGGCAAAGCGTGTATCGGCATCTATTGGTATCGGCGGATACATTTTCCAGGTGGCCAGAAGCTTTTCCCTGTCCCACCAACCAGGTTAGAGAGGTAGTTAAGGTATTATTGAAAGAAATGATACCTCATTTTGGGATTCCAATTGGAACGCCTTCAGATCGAGGACCACATTTTGTAGCAAAGGTACTTCAAACATTAGCAAAAATATTCAAAATAAAATGGGATTTACATCCACCGTGGAGGCTGCAGTCTAGCGGACAGGTAGAAAAAAATGAATCAAACAATTAAAAGACAACTCAATAAAATTTGTCAGGAGGCACAATTGAAGTGGCCAGATGCTCTCCCATTAGCATTGTTGAGAGCAAGGATTACACCGAGATCTAGAGAAAAGGTTAGCCCTTTTGAAATATGATAGGGGAAACCTTACCAAAGTATAAACCATGAGCCAGGATCTATAGAATTAATGGGAAAATAGTACCTTAAGGAATATTTGATCTCTCTAGGAAAGGTTTTGCATTCTCTCTACAGGTACCTACAGTCGAGAACAACTTTGAACTTAGATACCGCAGTCCATAAGATTCAACCAAGAGATCGTGTCTATCTGAGAACCTGGAATCATGAACCTTTAAAAGAACATTGGAAAGGACCCTTTCAAGCGCTCCTGACTACGTATACTGCAGTCAAGCCTGACAGAATAGGACCATGGATTCATTACACCCGGATTAAGAAGGGTCTTCCGCCAGATAAGTGGACTGTGGAAAAACCAAGTGAAAGCTCTCTGCGGTTAACATTTAAAAAGAACAATTCATGAATCGAACGTGGAGTTTGTGGGTATTTTACTTTGAACCAGACTGTAAACAAACTTGGGTTACCTTAGGCCTAGCTACTATTACAATACAGAATAGAACGGTACTAGATATGATATTAGTCTCTCAAGGAGAAGCATGTACCATTATTAACAGCGGTTGTTGTACCTATATTGACCAATCAGGAAGGATAACCACGGATTTGAATAAGATTTGGGAACAAACTTGGGTTTTTCATGAAATTCAGAAAGACGACACGTCCTTAGGGTTTGGGTAAGTTTGGAAACGATTAACTTCCTGGATTCCGGATTTATCTTTGTTAATTAGGAAAATAATTGGATTAATAATAGTTGTAGTGATTTTGTTAGTGTGCATTTATGTTATTATTCAATGTGTAGTTGGGTTTTGTAGGAGAGGTAGAAGTCTCAAAAGAAGATTTTGAAACTTCTAAAGGGGGGAAATGTTGCCTTTAAATAGTAGATTTTGCTATAGTAGCGAAACCAGGACAATTAGGTAGCACCTGTGGTATTGCTAGAAACGAAGCCCAACCCTATAGCATTTTGGTCTTTTTTGATAGGATGCTAAAGCACATAATTTTCATTAGCAGTATTGTTATTGCATGTAAGAAGCTGTTTTCCTACATAGCTTAGTATAGCATCTATCTTTTTCTATTTATACTCTAGATAAATGAAGTTTAATTTCCTACCCGGTCACATTGCTGATGCCGTAGATGTGGTAAAACAGCAGATACTGTCGTTTCTGGCGAGGGCCGCTTCCTCTCTTCAGCACTTTGCACGCTGTTATCTCCTGGCAGGTAAGGCAAGCCCTGTTGCTCTTCCGACAGCCTTTATGCCTTCTGGTGTTTTGCCCCTCCCCTCTCCCAGGTGATTGTGGGTGGGGTGGTGGGCGGGGCCTGGGGTATTTAAGCCACAGCCTCTGCTCAGGGAGCTCATTCTGTTCCTGGGCTTCTGCAGTATCAGCGTTCACCTGTTTTTTCAGTTAATAGGATTTTTTGGGCTTTTTTTATGTGTTTGGGCAGGTATCTTTTGAGGTTTAAAGAAGCAGAGGTGCTTGTTTGAGGTAATGAATTCAGGGCCTGTTGATGTTCAGCTTCATATATAATAGAAAGTATGTTTACATCTGTCTTTTTTTTCTTTCTCAGTTTGATAATTTTGTATCAGGTTTTTAGGGGTGGCTAGTTGCCTTAACAGTAATTATTTTTTTTTTAATTGTAAGTACTTTGTGTTTTGCTGGACTTGCTGACTTTGTTCAAGGCATAACTTTGTTAATTAGTTGGTTTTGCTGTATACCATGTAAGTTACTGATATTATGTATTAATAGGACTGTTAATGAAATGACTTAGTTATGGGTTCAGATAAGCCTCTTATACATATCTTTATATAGAGTTTAAGCATTTCTCAGGAAAGCGGCAGGGATGTAGGCCATAATGCTTTTCAGCATAGGGAACAGCTTACTATCTTTCCCAATTGTCCACAGAGTACTAATTGACTGTTGGGATCTTTATCGTTCATAGTAGATTTTACTTATATTGTAGGTGTTGGGACTTTGCTTATTTTGCAGGCTTGTGACAGAGCACAGAGTCTATGGGAAGATACAAGATGGGAGGTGGTCACAGCATGCAGGATAGGGATTTGAAGAACAGCTCCTAAGGAGCAGTTGATAAAGGGGGTTTAGGAGTGCAAATACAGGGCAAGAGTTGTTGGGCAGGAGCGGCCTTCCTTCCTTGACAGTTCAGGAGAGGAGAAGGGGCTTCTAAAGTTTTGGGACCGGGGGACAGTTGGGAAAGGGAGGCGGGTTCATCAGCATTTCTCAGATGAGTTTCACAGTTAGTTTTGGGGGTCAGTGAGGCCTGTTCTATTTCAGTCTTGCCACAGCCAATGGCAGGTGTGACTGCATTCATGTGAGACACGGTGTGAACTGCCTGGGCCACTGTGTAGCTTCACGTGGCTCTGAGTGTTGGATGAGGCTCATCTCGGAAAGCATTAGCTGCATTAAGGTATGTTAAGATATATTCTCCAGAACTGAGGTCTACGTTTCTCTGCCTCTTGGCTGTTTCACTTCCTGATTTAATTTTCCTGTCCATCCCTTCACTGTTGGTCCCTGTGTCACGGTCATTGCTACTTACAGGCATCGACTAGGCATATTTTTTCTGTGCAGGCTTGTGTCACTGTCTTACCTGGTATTTCTTTAAGAAGATGCATCTTAAGTGCCCTGGTAACAGTCTCCACCCAGGGGTTCATCTCTTATTACAGTCCTGGGCACGTGAGCTTTTTCTATTACCCTGACATTCTTTTCTCTGCAAGTGCCCCATGAGGTCTGCTCTAGTGTCAGTAATGGCAGTTATGTTCTATGGTCCTTGTTCCTCTATTGTGTTTTTATTGTCAGTTTTTGTGTTTTTATTGTCAGCTTTTGTAGTTGTAAGGTGTCTATCTTAGATATTTGAGCCCGCATGTCACGCCATGGTGATTTTTCTGTTGGATGACAGGCTCGGTAATTCCATAAGGGGCTTTGTAGGTAATTAGGGCTTTTGGTTGAAGAGTTTATCTCTGGTTTTGCAGGTTCTTTGGGAGCTGCCTTTGGAAACGGGTGAGCCTGTGAGGTGAGTTGTGTAGTAGTGACGAGGAGCAGGGGGCCGGTGACTTATTGCAAGCACAATGTTAATTTTGTCTCTTGGTGTCCTAGGCACCTCAAGTGACAACAGCGACAGTGTCCAACTCTGGAATCGGAGCGGAGATCCGAGGTGCGTCTGAGTTGGGGGATGTTGCGGGAAAGGTCTGTGTTCGTCGATGCGACACTGGCTGGTGCCACTGCGTGTGTGGCTTGGTTTTGTTTTGCAGAAGATGGAGAGGAGCCTGGCGACGGGAGGATTAATCCAGTGGGCTGACTGTGGCTGTGGTTGTCGAGGATGCATGCGGACTCCCGGCTGTCTGAAAGCTAAGTTGAGGCACCGGGGCTGGAGAAGAGGGGTCGGTGGGGGGAGGTGGCGAGGTTGGCAATTGCAGGGGAGGGGTTTCAAAGACAGTGTAGGGGAGGGGGATGTCCAAGGATGGTCCCCTTTGGGCAGGTCAAGGGAGCAGCGGCTTACCCGTCAGCACGATGTTAGGGCGTGCCGGGCAGGGCGGTTCCAGCCTGTCTGTGTCATTTGTGTGGTCTGTCTTCTGTGTCTTAGACTTGCCTTGCCTCCTGGCATCCTGTTTGCGCTCGAGGGGTGTGCCACACCCCTCGGAAGCCACCCCTACGGTCTTGAACCCCTGCAGTCATTGCCATAGCGTTGATGTGGTGCTTCTTTTAGTCTGCTATGAGCTTAAAGCGTGGATCGGTCTTGCATCTCGGAAGTTTCCGGATGGTTCTCTTCTGCGGCGGCGTTCCCGGCTGCGTGAGCAGTTCTGCTCCGCAGGCGCCCGTTTCTGTGGAGCGGGATTTCTTCCCTGCGTCGTTACGTTCTTAGGTCTTGATGCCAGGCTTCTTGCGTGTCCATCTTGTCAGTACTTCTGGGAGTAACTTGTTGTCACGGGCCGTGACGTTCTGCTCTCTGTGGGGGCTCACCGTAGAGCCCCCTCGCATCAAGGTCCCGCAGTTCATCTTGCCTGATGCCGTCTTCCGTTCGGTTGTCATCCTTCTCGCCGAGAGTTTTCTCTCGCCCTTGAGCCGTGTTGCTTGTAGCGTTCCGTGGAGTGTCAGTCAGGGGGGGTGTGTGTGTGTGTGTGCGCGTGTGTGTGTTTGGCTTGGAGCCGCCGTGCCCGGGGGTGCAGAGTCGGGGGCAGGTGGAATAGCTGTGAGAGTCGAGGATTAGTATGTCCCTTTGCCAAGAGTGTTGAGGCAAAGGTTGTACGGTCATCTAGGATCGAGTAGCCATTAGCAGCTTGTGCGGACAGCTCTCTAGAGAGCCGTGTGGGGAGGGGCCGTTTGGGGCTAGTGAAGTAGGTGCCACCTCAAAGGTGGCAAGGCATTTTTCTGTGTTGTACCTCAACGAGGGTTTTGTTTCGGTTTGCTTAATGGCAGGCTCTAGTTGGGCTCTAGATGGCATTTTGAAATGGGAACAAGACCTCTGGAATGGTCAAGGTATTGCTCTGCGTCTGGGTGACTCGTTTCATGTATTCTTGGCTTTGCAGATGCAGAGCGATGAGGTGTGCACCAAGGGGCGGTGCGGAAGAGCCGAGCGATGTGCTGTAAGAAGGTGGGTCGTTGCATGGTATTAGAGGGTGGAGGTGACTGCTGGCTATGGGACTACAGTATGGATATTTTTTTTTTTAACTTGCAGGTCCAAAGCGAGGTGCGACGAGGGCACCGGAGCAGACTCGGGGGAGGTGAGCGGCAATTGGCGGTGTGAAGTGGCGGCTCTTTTTCCAGGTGTTGTGTTACCGGTGAAGTTCTCGGCAACCCCTGTTGTTTGGGTGTCGCAGGTGGTGCGGCAAGCCTCGATGCGGCCACCCGACCTGACGGAGGCTGGGCGAGCTGTGGAGGCAAAGGGGGCCGAGACGGGGATCGGTGCGGGCGGGCTCATGTTGCCAGCGGTGTCTCGGCATGTTCCTTTTTGCTTGGCTTTGTTGCAGGTGCAGCACGCAGGCTCGGAGGGGTGACACCGCATGCTGACGAGCGGTCCGAGAAGGTGAGGCGGTCGTGGGCCGGGGTGGACTCTGATAGTGTGGCGTTATTATACGGCAAGTCGGATGAGGTGTTTCTGTTTTTCATCTTGCAGGTGCTGTGGGGGCTGCCTTTGGACTGGAGGAGCATTTGAGGTGAGCTGGGTAGTAGAGAGGAGGAGCCCAGGGCCAGTGACTTCTCGCAAGCGTAACGGTATCTGTGTCTCTTGGTGTATCCTAGGTGCCTCAAGCGATGACAGCGGGAGCCTCCGACTCCGGAATGGGCGTGGAGCACGGGAGCGGAACGCCGCGGTGCGTCCGAGTTGGGGGATGTTGCGGGAAAGGTCCGCGTTGACCGATGCGAACGCTGGCTGACCGGCGCCGTTTGTGTGCGTGGCTTGGTTTTGTCTTGCAGAAGATGGAGAGGGGCCTGGCGACGGGAGGATTAATCCAGTGGGCTGACTGTGGCTGTGGTTGTCGAGGATGCATGCGGACTCCCGGCCGTCTGAAAGCTAAGTTGAGGCACCGGGGCTGGAGAAGAGGGGTCGGTGGGGGGAGGTGGCGAGGTTGGCAATTGCAGGGGAGGGGTTTCAAAGACAGTGTAGGGGAGGGGGATGTCCAAGGATGGTCCCCTTTGGGCAGGTCAAGGGAGCAGCGGCTTACCCGTCAGCACGATGTTAGGGCGTGCCGGGCAGGGCGGTTCCAGCCTGTCTGTGTCATTTGTGTGGTCTGTCTTCTGTGTCTTAGACTTGCCTTGCCTCCTGGCATCCTGTTTGCGCTCGAGGGGTGTGCCACACCCCTCGGAAGCCACCCCTACGGTCTTGAACCCCTGCATTAGAGGGGTTTTGAACCCCTGCAGTCATTGGCATAGCACCCATCCGGTGCTTCTGTTCTTGCACTATGAGCTTAAAGCGTGGATCGGTCTTGCATCTCGGAAGTTTCCGGATGGTTCTCTTCTGCGGCGGCGTTCCCGGCTGCGTGAGCAGTTCTGCTCCGCAGGCGCCCGTTTCTGTGGAGCGGGATTTCTTCCCTGCGTCGTTACGTTCTTAGGTCTTGATGCCAGGCTTCTTGCGTGTCCATCTTGTCAGTACTTCTGGGAGTAACTTGTTGTCACGGGCCGTGACGTTCTGCTCTCTGTGGGGGCTCACCGTAGAGCCCCCTCGCATCAAGGTCCCGCAGTTCATCTTGCCTGACGCCGTCTTCCGTTCGGTTGTCATCCTTCTCGCCGAGAGTTTTCTCTCGCCCTTGAGCCGCGTTGCTTGTAGCGTTCCGTGGAGTGTCAGTCAGGGGGGGTGTGTGTGTGTGTGTGCGCGTGTGTGTGTTTGGCTTGGAGCCGCCGTGCCCGGGGGTGCAGAGTCGGGGGCAGGTGGAATAGCTGTGAGAGTCGAGGATTAGTATGTCCCTTTGCCAAGAGTGTTGAGGCAAAGGTTGTACGGTCATCTAGGATCGAGTAGCCATTAGCAGCTTGTGCGGACAGCTCTCTAGAGAGCCGTGTGGGGAGGGGCCGTTTGGGGCTAGTGAAGTAGGTGCCACCTCAAAGGTGGCAAGGCATTTTTCTGTGTTGTACCTCAACGAGGGTTTTGTTTCGGTTTGCTTAATGGCAGGCTCTAGTTGGGCTCTAGATGGCATTTTGAAATGGGAACAAGACCTCTGGAATGGTCAAGGTATTGCTCTGCGTCTGGGTGACTCGTTTCATGTATTCTTGGCTTTGCAGATGCAGAGCGATGAGGTGTGCACCAAGGGGCGGTGCGGAAGAGCCGAGCGATGTGCTGTAAGAAGGTGGGTCGTTGCATGGTATTAGAGGGTGGAGGTGACTGCTGGCTATGGGACTACAGTATGGATATTTTTTTTTTTAACTTGCAGGTCCAAAGCGAGGTGCGACGAGGGCACCGGAGCAGACTCGGGGGAGGTGAGCGGCAATTGGCGGTGTGAAGTGGCGGCTCTTTTTCCAGGTGTTGTGTTACCGGTGAAGTTCTCGGCAACCCCTGTTGTTTGGGTGTCGCAGGTGGTGCGGCAAGCCTCGATGCGGCCACCCGACCTGACGGAGGCTGGGCGAGCTGTGGAGGCAAAGGGGGCCGAGACGGGGATCGGTGCGGGCGGGCTCATGTTGCCAGCGGTGTCTCGGCATGTTCCTTTTTGCTTGGCTTTGTTGCAGGTGCAGCACGCAGGCTCGGAGGGGTGACACCGCATGCTGACGAGCGGTCCGAGAAGGTGAGGCGGTCGTGGGCCGGGGTGGACTCTGATAGCGTGGCGTTATTATACGGCAAGTCGGATGAGGTGTTTCTGTTTTTCATCTTGCAGGTGCTGTGGGGGCTGCCTTTGGACTGGAGGAGCATTTGAGGTGAGCTGGGTAGTAGAGAGGAGGAGCCCAGGGCCAGTGACTTCTCGCAAGCGTAACGGTATCTGTGTCTCTTGGTGTATCCTAGGTGCCTCAAGCGATGACAGCGGGAGCCTCCGACTCCGGAATGGGCGTGGAGCACGGGAGCGGAACGCCGCGGTGCGTCCGAGTTGGGGGATGTTGCGGGAAAGGTCCGCGTTGACCGATGCGAACGCTGGCTGACCGGCGCCGTTTGTGTGCGTGGCTTGGTTTTGTCTTGCAGAAGATGGAGAGGGGCCTGGCGACGGGAGGATTAATCCAGTGGGCTGACTGTGGCTGTGGTTGTCGAGGATGCATGCGGACTCCCGGCCGTCTGAAAGCTAAGTTGAGGCACCGGGGCTGGAGAAGAGGGGTCGGTGGGGGGAGGTGGCGAGGTTGGCAATTGCAGGGGAGGGGTTTCAAAGACAGTGTAGGGGAGGGGGATGTCCAAGGATGGTCCCCTTTGGGCAGGTCAAGGGAGCAGCGGCTTACCCGTCAGCACGATGTTAGGGCGTGCCGGGCAGGGCGGTTCCAGCCTGTCTGTGTCATTTGTGTGGTCTGTCTTCTGTGTCTTAGACTTGCCTTGCCTCCTGGCATCCTGTTTGCGCTCGAGGGGTGTGCCACACCCCTCGGAAGCCAC
Source organism: Pelecanus crispus (assembly GCF_030463565.1). Classification (NCBI taxonomy): domain Eukaryota; kingdom Metazoa; phylum Chordata; class Aves; order Pelecaniformes; family Pelecanidae; genus Pelecanus; species Pelecanus crispus. The sequence continues at coordinate 24,173 of NW_027461335.1, forward strand.
CCCTACGGTCTTGAACCCCTGCATTAGAGGGGTTTTGAACCCCTGCAGTCATTGGCATAGCACCCATCCGGTGCTTCTGTTCTTGCACTATGAGCTTAAAGCGTGGATCGGTCTTGCATCTCGGAAGTTTCCGGATGGTTCTCTTCTGCGGCGGCGTTCCCGGCTGCGTGAGCAGTTCTGCTCCGCAGGCGCCCGTTTCTGTGGAGCGGGATTTCTTCCCTGCGTCGTTACGTTCTTAGGTCTTGATGCCAGGCTTCTTGCGTGTCCATCTTGTCAGTACTTCTGGGAGTAACTTGTTGTCACGGGCCGTGACGTTCTGCTCTCTGTGGGGGCTCACCGTAGAGCCCCCTCGCATCAAGGTCCCGCAGTTCATCTTGCCTGACGCCGTCTTCCGTTCGGTTGTCATCCTTCTCGCCGAGAGTTTTCTCTCGCCCTTGAGCCGCGTTGCTTGTAGCGTTCCGTGGAGTGTCAGTCAGGGGGGGTGTGTGTGTGTGTGTGCGCGTGTGTGTGTTTGGCTTGGAGCCGCCGTGCCCGGGGGTGCAGAGTCGGGGGCAGGTGGAATAGCTGTGAGAGTCGAGGATTAGTATGTCCCTTTGCCAAGAGTGTTGAGGCAAAGGTTGTACGGTCATCTAGGATCGAGTAGCCATTAGCAGCTTGTGCGGACAGCTCTCTAGAGAGCCGTGTGGGGAGGGGCCGTTTGGGGCTAGTGAAGTAGGTGCCACCTCAAAGGTGGCAAGGCATTTTTCTGTGTTGTACCTCAACGAGGGTTTTGTTTCGGTTTGCTTAATGGCAGGCTCTAGTTGGGCTCTAGATGGCATTTTGAAATGGGAACAAGACCTCTGGAATGGTCAAGGTATTGCTCTGCGTCTGGGTGACTCGTTTCATGTATTCTTGGCTTTGCAGATGCAGAGCGATGAGGTGTGCACCAAGGGGCGGTGCGGAAGAGCCGAGCGATGTGCTGTAAGAAGGTGGGTCGTTGCATGGTATTAGAGGGTGGAGGTGACTGCTGGCTATGGGACTACAGTATGGATATTTTTTTTTTTAACTTGCAGGTCCAAAGCGAGGTGCGACGAGGGCACCGGAGCAGACTCGGGGGAGGTGAGCGGCAATTGGCGGTGTGAAGTGGCGGCTCTTTTTCCAGGTGTTGTGTTACCGGTGAAGTTCTCGGCAACCCCTGTTGTTTGGGTGTCGCAGGTGGTGCGGCAAGCCTCGATGCGGCCACCCGACCTGACGGAGGCTGGGCGAGCTGTGGAGGCAAAGGGGGCCGAGACGGGGATCGGTGCGGGCGGGCTCATGTTGCCAGCGGTGTCTCGGCATGTTCCTTTTTGCTTGGCTTTGTTGCAGGTGCAGCACGCAGGCTCGGAGGGGTGACACCGCATGCTGACGAGCGGTCCGAGAAGGTGAGGCGGTCGTGGGCCGGGGTGGACTCTGATAGCGTGGCGTTATTATACGGCAAGTCGGATGAGGTGTTTCTGTTTTTCATCTTGCAGGTGCTGTGGGGGCTGCCTTTGGACTGGAGGAGCATTTGAGGTGAGCTGGGTAGTAGAGAGGAGGAGCCCAGGGCCAGTGACTTCTCGCAAGCGTAACGGTATCTGTGTCTCTTGGTGTATCCTAGGTGCCTCAAGCGATGACAGCGGGAGCCTCCGACTCCGGAATGGGCGTGGAGCACGGGAGCGGAACGCCGCGGTGCGTCCGAGTTGGGGGATGTTGCGGGAAAGGTCCGCGTTGACCGATGCGAACGCTGGCTGACCGGCGCCGTTTGTGTGCGTGGCTTGGTTTTGTCTTGCAGAAGATGGAGAGGGGCCTGGCGACGGGAGGATTAATCCAGTGGGCTGACTGTGGCTGTGGTTGTCGAGGATGCATGCGGACTCCCGGCCGTCTGAAAGCTAAGTTGAGGCACCGGGGCTGGAGAAGAGGGGTCGGTGGGGGGAGGTGGCGAGGTTGGCAATTGCAGGGGAGGGGTTTCAAAGACAGTGTAGGGGAGGGGGATGTCCAAGGATGGTCCCCTTTGGGCAGGTCAAGGGAGCAGCGGCTTACCCGTCAGCACGATGTTAGGGCGTGCCGGGCAGGGCGGTTCCAGCCTGTCTGTGTCATTTGTGTGGTCTGTCTTCTGTGTCTTAGACTTGCCTTGCCTCCTGGCATCCTGTTTGCGCTCGAGGGGTGTGCCACACCCCTCGGAAGCCACCCCTATGGTCTTGAACCCCTGCATTAGAGGGGTTTTGAACCCCTGCAGTCATTGGCATAGCACCCATCCGGTGCTTCTGTTCTTGCACTATGAGCTTAAAGCGTGGATCGGTCTTGCATCTCGGAAGTTTCCGGATGGTTCTCTTCTGCGGCGGCGTTCCCGGCTGCGTGAGCAGTTCTGCTCCGCAGGCGCCCGTTTCTGTGGAGCGGGATTTCTTCCCTGCGTCGTTACGTTCTTAGGTCTTGATGCCAGGCTTCTTGCGTGTCCATCTTGTCAGTACTTCTGGGAGTAACTTGTTGTCACGGGCCGTGACGTTCTGCTCTCTGTGGGGGCTCACCGTAGAGCCCCCTCGCATCAAGGTCCCGCAGTTCATCTTGCCTGACGCCGTCTTCCGTTCGGTTGTCATCCTTCTCGCCGAGAGTTTTCTCTCGCCCTTGAGCCGCGTTGCTTGTAGCGTTCCGTGGAGTGTCAGTCAGGGGGGGTGTGTGTGTGTGTGTGCGCGTGTGTGTGTTTGGCTTGGAGCCGCCGTGCCCGGGGGTGCAGAGTCGGGGGCAGGTGGAATAGCTGTGAGAGTCGAGGATTAGTATGTCCCTTTGCCAAGAGTGTTGAGGCAAAGGTTGTACGGTCATCTAGGATCGAGTAGCCATTAGCAGCTTGTGCGGACAGCTCTCTAGAGAGCCGTGTGGGGAGGGGCCGTTTGGGGCTAGTGAAGTAGGTGCCACCTCAAAGGTGGCAAGGCATTTTTCTGTGTTGTACCTCAACGAGGGTTTTGTTTCGGTTTGCTTAATGGCAGGCTCTAGTTGGGCTCTAGATGGCATTTTGAAATGGGAACAAGACCTCTGGAATGGTCAAGGTATTGCTCTGCGTCTGGGTGACTCGTTTCATGTATTCTTGGCTTTGCAGATGCAGAGCGATGAGGTGTGCACCAAGGGGCGGTGCGGAAGAGCCGAGCGATGTGCTGTAAGAAGGTGGGTCGTTGCATGGTATTAGAGGGTGGAGGTGACTGCTGGCTATGGGACTACAGTATGGATATTTTTTTTTTTAACTTGCAGGTCCAAAGCGAGGTGCGACGAGGGCACCGGAGCAGACTCGGGGGAGGTGAGCGGCAATTGGCGGTGTGAAGTGGCGGCTCTTTTTCCAGGTGTTGTGTTACCGGTGAAGTTCTCGGCAACCCCTGTTGTTTGGGTGTCGCAGGTGGTGCGGCAAGCCTCGATGCGGCCACCCGACCTGACGGAGGCTGGGCGAGCTGTGGAGGCAAAGGGGGCCGAGACGGGGATCGGTGCGGGCGGGCTCATGTTGCCAGCGGTGTCTCGGCATGTTCCTTTTTGCTTGGCTTTGTTGCAGGTGCAGCACGCAGGCTCGGAGGGGTGACACCGCATGCTGACGAGCGGTCCGAGAAGGTGAGGCGGTCGTGGGCCGGGGTGGACTCTGATAGCGTGGCGTTATTATACGGCAAGTCGGATGAGGTGTTTCTGTTTTTCATCTTGCAGGTGCTGTGGGGGCTGCCTTTGGACTGGAGGAGCATTTGAGGTGAGCTGGGTAGTAGAGAGGAGGAGCCCAGGGCCAGTGACTTCTCGCAAGCGTAACGGTATCTGTGTCTCTTGGTGTATCCTAGGTGCCTCAAGCGATGACAGCGGGAGCCTCCGACTCCGGAATGGGCGTGGAGCACGGGAGCGGAACGCCGCGGTGCGTCCGAGTTGGGGGATGTTGCGGGAAAGGTCCGCGTTGACCGATGCGAACGCTGGCTGACCGGCGCCGTTTGTGTGCGTGGCTTGGTTTTGTCTTGCAGAAGATGGAGAGGGGCCTGGCGACGGGAGGATTAATCCAGTGGGCTGACTGTGGCTGTGGTTGTCGAGGATGCATGCGGACTCCCGGCCGTCTGAAAGCTAAGTTGAGGCACCGGGGCTGGAGAAGAGGGGTCGGTGGGGGGAGGTGGCGAGGTTGGCAATTGCAGGGGAGGGGTTTCAAAGACAGTGTAGGGGAGGGGGATGTCCAAGGATGGTCCCCTTTGGGCAGGTCAAGGGAGCAGCGGCTTACCCGTCAGCACGATGTTAGGGCGTGCCGGGCAGGGCGGTTCCAGCCTGTCTGTGTCATTTGTGTGGTCTGTCTTCTGTGTCTTAGACTTGCCTTGCCTCCTGGCATCCTGTTTGCGCTCGAGGGGTGTGCCACACCCCTCGGAAGCCACCCCTACGGTCTTGAACCCCTGCATTAGAGGGGTTTTGAACCCCTGCAGTCATTGGCATAGCACCCATCCGGTGCTTCTGTTCTTGCACTATGAGCTTAAAGCGTGGATCGGTCTTGCATCTCGGAAGTTTCCGGATGGTTCTCTTCTGCGGCGGCGTTCCCGGCTGCGTGAGCAGTTCTGCTCCGCAGGCGCCCGTTTCTGTGGAGCGGGATTTCTTCCCTGCGTCGTTACGTTCTTAGGTCTTGATGCCAGGCTTCTTGCGTGTCCATCTTGTCAGTACTTCTGGGAGTAACTTGTTGTCACGGGCCGTGACGTTCTGCTCTCTGTGGGGGCTCACCGTAGAGCCCCCTCGCATCAAGGTCCCGCAGTTCATCTTGCCTGACGCCGTCTTCCGTTCGGTTGTCATCCTTCTCGCCGAGAGTTTTCTCTCGCCCTTGAGCCGCGTTGCTTGTAGCGTTCCGTGGAGTGTCAGTCAGGGGGGGTGTGTGTGTGTGTGTGCGCGTGTGTGTGTTTGGCTTGGAGCCGCCGTGCCCGGGGGTGCAGAGTCGGGGGCAGGTGGAATAGCTGTGAGAGTCGAGGATTAGTATGTCCCTTTGCCAAGAGTGTTGAGGCAAAGGTTGTACGGTCATCTAGGATCGAGTAGCCATTAGCAGCTTGTGCGGACAGCTCTCTAGAGAGCCGTGTGGGGAGGGGCCGTTTGGGGCTAGTGAAGTAGGTGCCACCTCAAAGGTGGCAAGGCATTTTTCTGTGTTGTACCTCAACGAGGGTTTTGTTTCGGTTTGCTTAATGGCAGGCTCTAGTTGGGCTCTAGATGGCATTTTGAAATGGGAACAAGACCTCTGGAATGGTCAAGGTATTGCTCTGCGTCTGGGTGACTCGTTTCATGTATTCTTGGCTTTGCAGATGCAGAGCGATGAGGTGTGCACCAAGGGGCGGTGCGGAAGAGCCGAGCGATGTGCTGTAAGAAGGTGGGTCGTTGCATGGTATTAGAGGGTGGAGGTGACTGCTGGCTATGGGACTACAGTATGGATATTTTTTTTTTTAACTTGCAGGTCCAAAGCGAGGTGCGACGAGGGCACCGGAGCAGACTCGGGGGAGGTGAGCGGCAATTGGCGGTGTGAAGTGGCGGCTCTTTTTCCAGGTGTTGTGTTACCGGTGAAGTTCTCGGCAACCCCTGTTGTTTGGGTGTCGCAGGTGGTGCGGCAAGCCTCGATGCGGCCACCCGACCTGACGGAGGCTGGGCGAGCTGTGGAGGCAAAGGGGGCCGAGACGGGGATCGGTGCGGGCGGGCTCATGTTGCCAGCGGTGTCTCGGCATGTTCCTTTTTGCTTGGCTTTGTTGCAGGTGCAGCACGCAGGCTCGGAGGGGTGACACCGCATGCTGACGAGCGGTCCGAGAAGGTGAGGCGGTCGTGGGCCGGGGTGGACTCTGATAGCGTGGCGTTATTATACGGCAAGTCGGATGAGGTGTTTCTGTTTTTCATCTTGCAGGTGCTGTGGGGGCTGCCTTTGGACTGGAGGAGCATTTGAGGTGAGCTGGGTAGTAGAGAGGAGGAGCCCAGGGCCAGTGACTTCTCGCAAGCGTAACGGTATCTGTGTCTCTTGGTGTATCCTAGGTGCCTCAAGCGATGACAGCGGGAGCCTCCGACTCCGGAATGGGCGTGGAGCACGGGAGCGGAACGCCGCGGTGCGTCCGAGTTGGGGGATGTTGCGGGAAAGGTCCGCGTTGACCGATGCGAACGCTGGCTGACCGGCGCCGTTTGTGTGCGTGGCTTGGTTTTGTCTTGCAGAAGATGGAGAGGGGCCTGGCGACGGGAGGATTAATCCAGTGGGCTGACTGTGGCTGTGGTTGTCGAGGATGCATGCGGACTCCCGGCCGTCTGAAAGCTAAGTTGAGGCACCGGGGCTGGAGAAGAGGGGTCGGTGGGGGGAGGTGGCGAGGTTGGCAATTGCAGGGGAGGGGTTTCAAAGACAGTGTAGGGGAGGGGGATGTCCAAGGATGGTCCCCTTTGGGCAGGTCAAGGGAGCAGCGGCTTACCCGTCAGCACGATGTTAGGGCGTGCCGGGCAGGGCGGTTCCAGCCTGTCTGTGTCATTTGTGTGGTCTGTCTTCTGTGTCTTAGACTTGCCTTGCCTCCTGGCATCCTGTTTGCGCTCGAGGGGTGTGCCACACCCCTCGGAAGCCACCCCTACGGTCTTGAACCCCTGCATTAGAGGGGTTTTGAACCCCTGCAGTCATTGGCATAGCACCCATCCGGTGCTTCTGTTCTTGCACTATGAGCTTAAAGCGTGGATCGGTCTTGCATCTCGGAAGTTTCCGGATGGTTCTCTTCTGCGGCGGCGTTCCCGGCTGCGTGAGCAGTTCTGCTCCGCAGGCGCCCGTTTCTGTGGAGCGGGATTTCTTCCCTGCGTCGTTACGTTCTTAGGTCTTGATGCCAGGCTTCTTGCGTGTCCATCTTGTCAGTACTTCTGGGAGTAACTTGTTGTCACGGGCCGTGACGTTCTGCTCTCTGTGGGGGCTCACCGTAGAGCCCCCTCGCATCAAGGTCCCGCAGTTCATCTTGCCTGACGCCGTCTTCCGTTCGGTTGTCATCCTTCTCGCCGAGAGTTTTCTCTCGCCCTTGAGCCGCGTTGCTTGTAGCGTTCCGTGGAGTGTCAGTCAGGGGGGGTGTGTGTGTGTGTGTGCGCGTGTGTGTGTTTGGCTTGGAGCCGCCGTGCCCGGGGGTGCAGAGTCGGGGGCAGGTGGAATAGCTGTGAGAGTCGAGGATTAGTATGTCCCTTTGCCAAGAGTGTTGAGGCAAAGGTTGTACGGTCATCTAGGATCGAGTAGCCATTAGCAGCTTGTGCGGACAGCTCTCTAGAGAGCCGTGTGGGGAGGGGCCGTTTGGGGCTAGTGAAGTAGGTGCCACCTCAAAGGTGGCAAGGCATTTTTCTGTGTTGTACCTCAACGAGGGTTTTGTTTCGGTTTGCTTAATGGCAGGCTCTAGTTGGGCTCTAGATGGCATTTTGAAATGGGAACAAGACCTCTGGAATGGTCAAGGTATTGCTCTGCGTCTGGGTGACTCGTTTCATGTATTCTTGGCTTTGCAGATGCAGAGCGATGAGGTGTGCACCAAGGGGCGGTGCGGAAGAGCCGAGCGATGTGCTGTAAGAAGGTGGGTCGTTGCATGGTATTAGAGGGTGGAGGTGACTGCTGGCTATGGGACTACAGTATGGATATTTTTTTTTTTAACTTGCAGGTCCAAAGCGAGGTGCGACGAGGGCACCGGAGCAGACTCGGGGGAGGTGAGCGGCAATTGGCGGTGTGAAGTGGCGGCTCTTTTTCCAGGTGTTGTGTTACCGGTGAAGTTCTCGGCAACCCCTGTTGTTTGGGTGTCGCAGGTGGTGCGGCAAGCCTCGATGCGGCCACCCGACCTGACGGAGGCTGGGCGAGCTGTGGAGGCAAAGGGGGCCGAGACGGGGATCGGTGCGGGCGGGCTCATGTTGCCAGCGGTGTCTCGGCATGTTCCTTTTTGCTTGGCTTTGTTGCAGGTGCAGCACGCAGGCTCGGAGGGGTGACACCGCATGCTGACGAGCGGTCCGAGAAGGTGAGGCGGTCGTGGGCCGGGGTGGACTCTGATAGCGTGGCGTTATTATACGGCAAGTCGGATGAGGTGTTTCTGTTTTTCATCTTGCAGGTGCTGTGGGGGCTGCCTTTGGACTGGAGGAGCATTTGAGGTGAGCTGGGTAGTAGAGAGGAGGAGCCCAGGGCCAGTGACTTCTCGCAAGCGTAACGGTATCTGTGTCTCTTGGTGTATCCTAGGTGCCTCAAGCGATGACAGCGGGAGCCTCCGACTCCGGAATGGGCGTGGAGCACGGGAGCGGAACGCCGCGGTGCGTCCGAGTTGGGGGATGTTGCGGGAAAGGTCCGCGTTGACCGATGCGAACGCTGGCTGACCGGCGCCGTTTGTGTGCGTGGCTTGGTTTTGTCTTGCAGAAGATGGAGAGGGGCCTGGCGACGGGAGGATTAATCCAGTGGGCTGACTGTGGCTGTGGTTGTCGAGGATGCATGCGGACTCCCGGCCGTCTGAAAGCTAAGTTGAGGCACCGGGGCTGGAGAAGAGGGGTCGGTGGGGGGAGGTGGCGAGGTTGGCAATTGCAGGGGAGGGGTTTCAAAGACAGTGTAGGGGAGGGGGATGTCCAAGGATGGTCCCCTTTGGGCAGGTCAAGGGAGCAGCGGCTTACCCGTCAGCACGATGTTAGGGCGTGCCGGGCAGGGCGGTTCCAGCCTGTCTGTGTCATTTGTGTGGTCTGTCTTCTGTGTCTTAGACTTGCCTTGCCTCCTGGCATCCTGTTTGCGCTCGAGGGGTGTGCCACACCCCTCGGAAGCCACCCCTACGGTCTTGAACCCCTGCATTAGAGGGGTTTTGAACCCCTGCAGTCATTGGCATAGCACCCATCCGGTGCTTCTGTTCTTGCACTATGAGCTTAAAGCGTGGATCGGTCTTGCATCTCGGAAGTTTCCGGATGGTTCTCTTCTGCGGCGGCGTTCCCGGCTGCGTGAGCAGTTCTGCTCCGCAGGCGCCCGTTTCTGTGGAGCGGGATTTCTTCCCTGCGTCGTTACGTTCTTAGGTCTTGATGCCAGGCTTCTTGTGTGTCCGTGTTCTCGGTTCTTGTGCAAGTAACCTCTTTTAAAGGAATGTGACAATCTAGTCTTTTTTTGAAGTTGCTATATATATTCCCTACGTCACGGTCTGTCAGGTCACCTTGAGTGTCCGTGTCTTCTGTTCAGGTGTCATCCTTCTCGCCAAGAGTTTTCTCTTGCACTTGAGGACCATTGCTTGTAGTGTTTTTTGGAATGGCAGTATGTGTGTCTTTGGCTTGGAGCTGCCCTGCCCGGGGCTGTGGCATCAGGGGCAGGTGGAATAGCTGTAAGAGTGCAGGGTTAATATGCCATTATCCCTAGGATGTTGAGGCAGAAGTTGTATGGTCATCTCAGATGGAGTAGCTGTCAGAAGCTTGGGTGGTCAGGTCTCTGAATAGTGTTTCTTGGGCCTGAGCTGAGTTATGTGGGAGGGGCACTTCAGGGGTAGTGAAGCTGATGCAATCTTAAAGGTGTTATGGCATAGTTTTCATGTGGTGCTTAAATGGTTTTTTGGGGGTGTGTTTTTTTAATACTGGCAGGATGTGGTTGGGCTGTAGATTGTATTTGTAAATGGGAATCAGACGTCTGGAATTGTGAAGGTATTGCTCTGCATCTGGGTGATCCATCTGATGTTTTTATTTTTGCAGAGGCATGAGTCATGTACCGGTGACTGACAGTGGAGGTGAGCAGAGTCACTTAATATTGTTTTGAGGCTGCTCTTCAGAAGTTTTGAGCAGTTGCTGGGATTTGCTGATATCCTAGAAGGTCTGAAGATGAATATTGTTGCTGCTATCCATATGAAGGGCCTTAAGCAGGATCCAGGAAATTACAGGCTCATCAGTTGTGTTTTAGTCACTTGGAACTTTGGAATGAATGCTCCTGGGGGCTATTGCGAGTCAAATGAAGTGCAGGAATGGACAAGGTAGCACAGAATCACCAATTGCAAATACTTCTTCACAAAGCTGATGGCTTTCTGCACGTAACCCACTCGCTTGATTTGTGGCCAGCAGCAGCTGTTGCGTACCTTGATTTCTCTGTGCTTTTTGATATGTTTTCTACAGTCGCCTCCTCAATTTTCACAGTGAGTACAATTGGCCATTGGAATAGTCTCCATAGGGAAGCGGTGGATTTTCCAACACCGGACAGTTAAGATTTGGCCAGACAAGGTGCTGGGCCATCCTGTCTAGACTTTGTTTTGCCAAGAAAGGCAGTACCAGATGATCTTTGACATGCTTCACCAGCTGGTATTCTACATTTAAGGTAGGTCATACTGCAGCATCGGAGGGAAGAGGGGTCTTGTTGGTAGATGACCATGTGAAGGCTGGTGCATGGGAGTTTTTTTGGGTGGGGTGTTTTTTGAGTCTGTGAAGCAATGAGCAAAGTGGGGTATGGACTGTGGTGGTGTGTGCCCCTCAGACTTTTTTTCTATTTGAATGCTTTATCACCTCATATATTACTGCCTGACCATGGCCTTGTGTAGCGAGTTGTTCAGTTGGGTGTCCCTTAATTGTATCAGAAACTTCGATGTGGCTGATGAGGAGACCAGCCCTGTCCTTATCAGAAACTGTATTATGGTTCATGAGGGGAGTGAGAACAATCAGTTCCCCCTAACAGACTTAAAGCAGTGTGATATCCTGATTAGTGGAATTCTAGTAATGAACGACCTGGATGGAGGGTCAGATGGAGACTTAGAAAGACTAAAGCCAATCATCTCAACCTTCTGTAAAACAGCAGTCCTAGGTGAGTTCCTTTGAGCTGTCCTGGACCGTAGCGTCCCTCACCAGCGTTCCCTCTGAGCGGGATGCCTCTCGGCACCAGCAAGCTAAGAGTTTGCTACCATTGGAGGTGTATCGTTGAAGACTGCTGGTGGAGCCTGGATTGAAACCCTTTGCTCCTCGAGGCTCAACACTCGCCCATTGAGAAATGTCAAGACATTTGATGTGAATACTTTACTGAACTCAAGGGGAATTTTTAACAGGTATAGCTTATACGTCGTATATGTATGTGTATAGATACATGTTTTCATGTCTATGTGTATGCACATGTCAATCAGTTTAAGTTCTCTGTAGATGTATGATTTAATTACAAAGGGATTTCCATACTGCTGCCTTATCCTTATTGCTATAAACCGTTGACCAAGTGTGAGACTAAGATTGGACCTAGCTGCCCCTAGACTCCTGTCTGAGGAGGAGTTTAGAAAGCAAGGGGGTCTATTCTGAACCTCGTGGCTCAACGGGAGGGTCCTCCTTATTCCCTGCAGACACAATGTCTCTCACTCTGGTGTTACCTAACTGTCTTTTATGCACTTATTCCATGTACTAGATATACATGTATATATATTATCCTTATTCTTGTAAACCGTTGACCAAGTCTGAGACAAAGATTGGACCTAGCCGCCCCTAGACTCCTGTCTGAGGAGGAGTTTAGAAAGCAAGGGGGTCTATTCTGAACCTCGTGACTCAATGGGAGGGTCCTCCTTATTCCCTGCAGACACAATGTCTCTCACTCTGGTGTTACCTAACTGTCTTTTATGCACTTATTCCATGTACTAGATATACATGTATATATATTATCCTTATTCTTGTAAACCGTTGACCAAGTCTGAGACTAAGATTGGACCTAGCTGCCCCTAGACTCCTGTCTGAGGAGGAGTTTAGAAAGCAAGGGGGTCTATTCTGAACCTCGTGACTCAATGGGAGGGTCCTCCTTATTCCCTGCAGACACAATGTCTCTCACTCTGGTGTTACCTAACTGTCTTTTATGCACTTATTCCATGTACTAGATATACATGTGTATATATTATCCTTATTCTTGTAAACTGTTGACCAAGTCTGAGACTAAGATTGGACCTAGCTGCCCCTAGACTCCTCTCTGAGGAGGAGTTTAGAAAGCAAGGGGGTGTATTCTGAACCTCGTGACTCAACGGGAGGGTCCTCCTTATCGCCCACACCTGCAGTCCCTCTGTGAATCATTAAAACTCTGTGTAACTTAATTTGCCTTTATGCAATTCTTACATGTAGTAATAGAGTGCACCTTGCCATCTTTGACTCTGTAACTAAGTCCTTGTTTTGATCAATTTTGTCTGATTGCTTTGTTAATCACTGATGACTGAGTGCTATTAAGACATTCCAATCAAATATTGCCATGTGCTACAGTTAAAATCTCATCTGTTACTACATCAGTGTGTGATGTTACTCATTCTAGATGAAGTCACATAATTATCAGGATTCATAAATGTGTATTTGTACCATGGACATGGGAACTGACTCAGACCAGGTGAGTAATGATTAGCAGGCTGAAGTAGCAGTTACTTTTCAGGGGTCGTGTTGTCAGAAGTTTTAAGCGTCGCCTGTTGTTACGGTTTGACACAAGGTACATGAGCTTCGACGCGGCCGCTGCGAACGACAGAGGCCAGGTGCGCAATTGGACGAGGTAAAGGAGCGGGAGATGGGAATTGCCGCAGGCAGGCCGTGGTTTTGTGAAGTATCTCGGCACGTGCCTGTCGCTTTGGTTTTTTCTACGTGCGGCAGACAGCGTCGGAGGGGCGTACCAGCAGGTAAGGAGCGGTAGGAGGTGGTGAGGCGGTTGTTGACTGGGTCACCACGTAATAGTAAAATGTTATGTGGCACCTTGGTTAGGAATTTCCCTTTTGGTATTTTAGGAGCTGTGCTGGCCGCCTTTACAATTGGATGAGCAGTTCAGGTGATCTGGGTCACACTGCAGAAGAGCATGGGGCTGTTGCATAAGTGTGGTTTGGTTTTTTGTTTGTGGATGGATTCAGAGCTCTGGCCCTCTGTAAGATAAACTGAGGGACCAGGCCTGGGCAGGGACCAAGGTTGGGAATTGCCGGGAGGAGTTTTAAAGTTAGTGTAGGAGAAGGGGCCGTCCAGGAATAGTCCCCTTTGGGCAGGTAATCGGCGCAGGTTATGCATCAGCACGATGCTCGTGTGTGCCAGGCAGGGTGCTTGCAGCCCGTGTCTGTCCAGTTGTGTATTTTCTGTAAGCCTGTTTTGTGTGTCTTATACCATAGCTTTGTTGGGTATTGATGTCTGTGGGTCTTTGATCAGTAGGCACCTCCATAGCGCTTGCATGCGTCTCAAATGGATCAACTCATCAGGGTAGCACCAGTTGAGTGCTTTTTATCTTGCCATTGAAGCGTGGACAAGTCTGGCAAGCATTCCATCTTAGATGGTTGTGAGCGCTCATCTATTGCGGTGGCAAGCTGGGTGGTGACTGTAGCTCTGCTCTTGAGAGTTCTGTTTCCACAGTTGTCTTTAGGGGTTCTGTCCTTGCGTCCCTGACGGTCGCGGGTCTTGACCGCGTCCCTGACGGTCGCGGGTCTTGACCGCGTCCCTGACGGTCGCGGGTCTTGACCGCGTCCCTGACGGTCGCGGGTCTTGACCGCGTCCCTGACGGTCGCGGGTCTTGACCGCGTCCCTGACGGTCGCGGGTCTTGACCGCGTCCCTGACGGTCGCGGGTCTTGACCGCGTCCCTGACGGTCGCGGGTCTTGACCGCGTCCCTGACGGTCGCGGGTCTTGACCGCGTCCCTGACGGTCGCGGGTCTTGACCGCGTCCCTGACGGTCGCGGGTCTTGACCACCATCTTCTCCTGCATCTAGTGGTCTGGATTTGATACTAGCTTTATGTCATGGGCTGGGGCCGTTGCCTGTCTTTTCCAGGGATGCTATAGACCATTTGTTGCATGCCAGCACTATGGGACTTGTCTGCTGGAGGCTTATTTCCTATGGGCATCATGCTTTCTTTAGTGTTGCGTATCACGGTCACGTTGGTGGTGGTGTCTGTGTGTTACATGTCCGTGTGCTGGGGTCAGAGCTGCCCTGCCTGGTAGAACAGTTTTATGGCAATAAGGTTACATGTTGATATGGCAATAATGTTCAGGCAAAGGCTGTACAGTCCATTTATGGGTCAGTAGCTGCTGTCAGCTGCCCCAGTTTACTTCCATTGTGTTTTGTGGGAGCTCAAGGTAGGAGTCTGGACTGTGGGGAGTGGCAGTTTTCCCAGTAGCCGAGTGGGTTGAATTTTGAGTCATGTATATGCAGGGCCAAATATGTGGGTGTGGGGTTTGTTTATTGTTAGCTGTGGTTAGAAGATGTATGCAAAAGTAAGACAGACTTTTAGTCTTGTTAAGCTGTTGGTCAGCATTCAGGTGACTTGATTTACATGGTTCAATTAGCATGGCTTGTTTGGACGGAGGTTGTCCAGGCTGGGTTTTTGGATAGCTAGTAGCTATCAGCAAGGAAGGGCGTGCAGTCGCTTTTGTTGCATTTTGCACGTGCCTCCAGGCGATTTGGATCCCTGGAGGAAATCCTGAAGCGTGTGTACAAATTGAGGCGAAGAAGGAGCAGGACCGGAATGTGTTGTGAAGAAGGTGCATGGTGAGATGGTTCCGGGGATGGCCTTTAGAACTGGGGTGCTCTGTCATTGTGGCAGGTGGGTTGTGAAACAAATGCGTTTTGAGTAAGAGGCGGAGTGAGCGGTTGTTGAAGGAGTGTTAGTTTCTGAAAGTGTATAATGTTGCATGTGTGAAGTAGTTTATTGCAGGTTGCATTTAAGGTTGAGAGTATTTTTTTTAAGTTACTAATAAAAAAAAAAAAACCTCAGGTGGGGGATTTGTCTTCTGTCCCCTGGCTGTGGTTTTTTTTTCCATCAGGTCCTGCGTGCTCTCTGAGGTGATGGTTATTTGCAATGTTTGGGTGGAGGTTGGGCTCGGGATGGGGTTTTGGCAGGGAGGGTGATTTTTGAGGCCCCTGGGAAGGGCACTCCTGGGGACCACTGCAGGCCAGTGGTAGAGTTGCATGTGTTGAGAGGGAGGGTTAGTTGGTCTGGTAGTCGAGTGGTGTGTTTAGAATGTACCTAACATTGTATGGTTGTGTGGTGGGGTTTTAGTATTGTTTGTTTGCAGGTTGCATGTGGAGTTGTGACTTTTTTTTTTGCAGGCAAATAAAAGAAATGATAATAAAAAAACCCCAGCCGGGGGATTTTTTTTTTCTCCCCCGGCTGGGTTTTTTTTCCCCTGTCCCGGCCACTCTGCGAGGCGATGGTCATCGCCAATGTTTGGGCGGAGGTTGGGCTAGGGCTGGGGTTTTTGCAGGGAGGGCAATTTGCGAGGCCCCCGGGAATGGTGTTCCTGGGGAGCACTGCAGGCTGGTGGTGGAGCGCATGTGATGAGAGTGAGGGCTGGTTGGTGCACTAGGTGAGTGGTGTGTCTAGAATGTATCTAACCTTGTATGCTTGTGTGCTGGGCTTTTATTATTGTTTGTTGGCATGTTGCGTGTGGAGTTGTGAATTAGTTTTGCAGGCATTTACGAGAAACTCTAGTAAAAAAACCCCAGCTGGGGGAATTTTTTTTTTCTCCCCAGGCTGTTTTTTTTTTCCCCGAGTCCTGGCCGCTCCGTGAGGCGACGGTCATTGCCAACGTTTGGGCGGAGGTCAGGCTTGGGCAGGGATTTTTGCAGGGAGGGTGATTGTTGTGGCCCGTGGTAACGGCATTCCTCGGGAGCACTGTCCTGCAATGTGATGTTTGCCTGGTATTGCCAACAGTTATGTCATCTAGGCAGTGGTGATGGGAAGATTATTGACAATCTTGCAGTTGAAGGGTGTGTGGAATTGGAATAGGTAGATAGTGTTGAAGAGGGCCAGCTTGTGAACTAGGTGGGCTTAGCTGTATTGTGTATTGGTAGGATTGTAAGTTGTTATGAGGGGCTTTGTAGTTTCTGATGTAATGATATCATTTGATTTTTTTTGTGTATGTGGTGGCCTGGAAGCAGAGACTCTGAGAGGAGCCGAGTTGGGTCGCTTTCTGCATGGGAATAGAAATTGTGGAGATTGTGTCGCTTTGAAGAGAAAAAGGTAGAGATGTAAAGCTTTAGACTGAGTACCTAACAGGAGTGAGACATGTGGAAAATGTTACTAGGTAGAGAGTTTGAGGCACTAAGTAGTTGCAATGTTAAGGTAGTGGTGAATCTTTAGAGGTCAAATATGCTTAAAACCCAATGAGTACAAAGTGAGTAAAGGTAATTGTAGCAAGCATGTGGTCAGCTGGAGAGTAAGTCATATTTGTAGTGTAAGAACACTATAGGGCTGAAATGTAAAAAATGAGAATAGACAGCTTGCTTGGAGTGCGCAATGGACCAATGTAAATGTAAGGTAGGTTAAAAAAAAAATAGCCATAAGGTATCTGTGTCAGAATTGTGATAACAGGAAGTGAAAGCGCAAAGATAAGCAGGTGTTTTGGCACCTAGATGTACAGGTAGGTCTTTAGAGGGGGGAAAAAAAGATACTGTTACCAGCATTGAAGGCTGTCACCTGGGGACTATTGCTGCAATACAGTTTATAAATGATAATTTACAGGAGAAGTAGGTGTCAGAGGGAGAGTTGTCGATACCCATAGAGAAATGTAGCCATTGCAAGGTTAAAAGAAAGGATATGCATTTCCGGCTCCCAGGCACATCTCAAGTATGCGTAGTTGTGTGAAGGTTTCATTTGTTTTCTATGACTTCCTGTAGTTTTGAAGAGCAGTAGAATACTACTTGGGCATAATCGGTGTGCTGTCATTATCGTAGCGTGTGGAGAGAATAGCAGGTATGAATTGTGTCTGAGTGGTACTGTAAGAAAAATATCAAATGAGACAGTAATGATGGCATGTGTTTCATTATAGTAATGTATTGTGAGCTAATTATGGTTCTTAAATGTCTCTGTATGATGCTTTTAAGGTATAAGGAAACAAACGAATAAGAGTTTCCATAAAGTTTTGTTTGTTCTGTTTTGTCTCCTGTGGTTTTTTGTATGTGTTTTGGTGGTTTTGTCTGTCTTGTCCGTGTGGATGTCTGTGTCTTTGGATTGTGTGTGTGTCTGTCCTGGGTCTGAATCATTTTGTGTGTGTGAATTTTTTTGGGGGGTGTGAGAGTACGTGTGTGTGCTTGTGTCTTTTGAGCATGTGTCTGCCTGTGTTTGTCTTGTCTTGGAGAGTGTGTGTATGTATGTCTGGTGTTTCCTAAGAGTGTATGCGTGTCTCTTTCTTGCGAGAGTGAGGGAGAGTGTGTCTTTGTCTTGGAGTGAGGGAGAGTGTGCCTGTGCCTTGGAGTGAGTGCATGTGTGCGTCTGTCTTTCGTATTGGTGTGAGCATGTGTCTGTGTGTCTGTCTTTTGGTCTTGCAGTGAGTGTCGGTCTGTGGTGGAGTGAGGGTGTGTCTTTGGTCTCGGAGCAAGGCTGAGGGTCTTGGAGTGGGCATGTGTCTGTGTGTCTGTCTTGGAGTGACAGTGTTTGTGTTGGTAGTGGAGTGACAGTGTCTATGTGTCTGTCTTCATCTTGGATGAAGGGTGAGTGCAGGTGTCTGGCTTGGACTGAGGGTGTGAGTGTGTCTGTGTGTGTCTGGGAGTGAGTGTGTGCCTTTGTCATTGTGGTTTTATTTCTCTATGTATTCACATAGAAAACTAAAAATAAAATTCCTTTGTTTTAAAGGAAAAAAAAAAATAGCTGCAGGAGAAAATCACATACTCCCTGGGAGTAAAGAAAAAAAACAAAAACCAAAAAATAAGCCAAAATTTACTCCCAGGGAGCCTGGCATTTTCTACTGCTGCACCAGATTTATTATTTTTAATTTTATTACACTATCCTACATCCACTATTATTACCACCCCACCTGCCACCAGCCCTGCACCATGGACCCACTCCTGCCATACACACACCTCACCACCGTAGCTCCACATTTACACCATATACACCCCATTTAAACCTCATACACCCACTTCATAACCACAACTACAGCTCCAGAAGTGCACCTCGATGATCCGGAACCATAGACACCACCTTCCGGACAATAGAGCAGCTTCAGAAGCACGACTGTACACCCTGGAGGTCAGCTCCGTGGTGGGGGGGACCATAGAGCTGCATTTCCGGGCAACAGTGGGACTTCCGGAACTCTGCTCTATCCTCCGGAGGTCCAACTCTATGATCCGGATCACCGACCTGCACTTCCGGACACCACAGGAACTTCCGGAGTGCCACTCTAGCCTCCGGAGGTCCAAGTCGATGATACACACCATAGAGACTACCGGTCCCCTAACTCTATGATCCGGAAGTCCTCCAACGTGACCGGAAACCGACCAGGACCACCGGAAACCGACCGACGTCAACCGGAAATTACCACAGAGACTACCGGTCCGCCAACTCTATGATCCGGAAGTCCTCCAGGAACACCGGAAGTCGCACAATCTCAACCGGAAATTCCCTCCAAAGACTGGAAGTCGACCTTTAACCCCCCCAAATAAACTGGAAGTCACCCCCAAAACCCTCGGAAGTCGCACGAAAGCACC
>NW_027461336.1:0-47094 GCF_030463565.1 Pelecanus crispus
GGGGCTGGGGGGGGTGTGGGGCAGGCATGGTGATGTGGGGGGGCCATGGGGGGTGTGGGGTGGGCATGGGGGGCACGGGGGGGTGTGGGGGGGCATGGGGGGTGTGGGGCAGGCATGGGGGGCACGGGGGGGTGTTGGGGGGCTGGGGGGGTGTGGGGCAGGCATGGTGATGTGGGGGGCCATGGGGGGGTGTGGGGCAGGCATGGGGGGTGAGGGGTGGGTGTCGGGGGGCTGGGGGGGGTGTGGGGCAGGCATGGGGGGGGATGTGGGGTGAGCATGGGGGGGTGTGGGGGGCGTGGGGCTGCAGGTGGGACCCCGGGCGCCGGCCGTGGGGCGGGGGCCGGGGTCTCCCGTGGGGCGGGGGGTGACGGCCCCACGGCTCTCACAGCGCGGCGCTGCCCGAGGAGGAGGAGGAGGAGGCGCCGGGCTGCAAGGTAGGGACCCCCCCGCCCCCCACCCCCGCGCGGCCCCTTCCCCGCTGCGGCCTGGGGGGCTGCCCCACGGCTGGGGGGCGGCCGTGCCCCACGCCGTGCCCCCCGCAGCGCTTCGCCGTGCGCTCGCTGGGCTGGGCGCGGGTGAGCGAGGAGGAGCTGGCGCCGGGCAGGAGCAGCGTGGCCGTCGGCAGCCGCATCCGCCAGCTCGGGCTGCAGCCCCACGGCCGCCCCGGCGCGGAGCGCGAGGTGAGTGGGGCGCGGGGGGCGCGGGGGGCAGCGGCCCAATGCAAGCCAGCAGTGTGCCCGGGTGGCCAAGGCGGCCAACAGCATCCTGGCTCGCGTCAGGGATGGCGTGGCCAGCGGGAGCAGGGCAGGGATCGTGCCCCGTGCTCGGCGCTGGGGAGGCCGCACCTGGAATGCTGTGTCCAGTTTTGGGCCCCTCACTCCAGGAAGGACATTGGGGTGCTGGAGCGTGTCCAGAGAAGGGCAGCGGAGCTGGGGCAGGGTCTGGAGCACAGGGCTGGTGGGGAGCGGCTGAGGGAGCTGGGGGTGTTCAGCCTGGAGAAGAGGAGGCTGAGGGGAGACCTGATCGCTCTGCAGCTCCTGGGGTTGCAGCGAGGCGCGGATTGGGCTCTGCTCCCACGTAGTTAGCGATGGGACGAGAGGAAATGGTCTCAAGCTGCGCCAGGGGAGGTTTAGGTTGGATATTAGGAAAAATTCCTTCACGGAAAGAGTGGCCAAGCACTGGAGCAGGCTGCCCAGAGAGGTGGGGGAGTCCCCAGCCCTGGGGTTCAAGCACGGGCAGAGGTGGCACGGGGGCCATGGTCCGGAGGGCACAGGGAGATGGGGTGACGGCCGGGCTGATGGTCTCAGGAATCCTTCCAACCTCAGCGATTCCCGGTTTTCACCGTCGCTATAAACGACCCAGCCCAGGCGGGATGCGTGGGGCCGCCGCTGTCCCCTGCGCTGGCTGCGGTGCCCATGGCCGTGCTGGGGCACTGGGGGCACTGGGGGCACTGGGGGCGCTGGGGGCACTGGGGGCAGTGGGGGCACTGGGGGCAGTGGGGGCAGTGGGGGCACTGGGAGCACTGGGGGCAGTGGGGGCAGTGGGGGCGCTGGGGGCGCTGGGGGCACTGGGGTCACTGGGAGCACTGGGGGCACTGGGGTCACTGGAGCACTGGGAGCAGTGGGGGCGCTGGGGGCACTGGGGCGCTGGGGGCGCTGGGGGCACTGGGTCACTGGGAGCACTGGGAGCAGTGGGGGCACTGGGGGCACTGGGGGCACTGGGGGCAGTGGGGGCACTGGGAGCACTGGGAGCAGTGGGGGCGCTGGGGGCAGTGGGGGCAGTGGGGGCACTGGGGGCGCTGGGGCACTGGGGGCACTGGGGCACTGGGAGCAGTGGGGGCACTGGGGGCGCTGGGGGCGCTGGGGGCAGTGGGGGCACTGGGGGCAGTGGGGGCAGTGGGGGGGCGCTGGGGGCAGTGGGGGCAGTGGGGGCGCTGGGGGTGCTGGGGGCGCTGGGGGCACTGGGGGCACTGGGGGCGCTGGGGGCGCTGGGGGCGCTGGGGGCAGTGGGGGCAGTGGGGGCGCTGGGGGCACTGGGGGCAGTGGGGGCAGTGGGGGCGCTGGGGGTGCTGGGGGCGCTGGGGGCACTGGGGGCACTGGGGGCGCTGGGGGCGCTGGGGGCGCTGGGGGCAGTGGGGGCAGTGGGGGCGCTGGGGGCGCTGGGGGCACTGGGGGCAGTGGGGGGCGCTGGGGGCAGTGGGGGCGCTGGGGCACTGGGGGCACTGGGGGCACTGGGGGCAGTGGGGGCAGTGGGGGCGCTGGGGGCAGTGGGGGCGCTGGGGGCACTGGGGGCACTGGGGGCAGTGGGGGCGCTGGGGGCGCTGGGGGCAGTGGGGGCGCTGGGCGATCTTGAAGGGCTTTGCCAACCCCAACGACCCCGTGGTTCCACGATTCTGTGGCTCCATGGCTGCCCCACGCCCTGCCCCACACCCAACCCCACACCCCGCCCCACACCCCACCACGCACCCCACACTCTGCCCACACCCAACCCCACACCCCACACTGCGCCCCATACCCCACCACACACCCCACACCCCGCCCCACACCTCACCCCACGCACCACACCGCACACCACACCCCACACCCTGCCCCACACCACACACCCCGCCCCACACCCCACACCCCACCCCACACCCCACCACACACCCTGCTCCACACCCCCCACCCTGCCCCACACCCAACCCCATAACCTGCCCCATACCCCGCCCCACACCCCACCCCACACCCCACGCCCCACCCCACACCCCGCACACCACACCGCACCACCCCACACCCTGCCCCACACCCCACACTGCGCCCCACCACCCCCACCCCCACCCCACGCCCCACCCCACACCCTGCCCCACACACCACACCGCACACCCCACACCCCGCCCCACACCTCACCCCATACCCCACACCACACACCCCACCCCACACCCCGCCCCACACCCCACCCCACACCCCGCCCCACACCCACACCGCACACCCCACACCCTGCCCCACACCCCACCCCATACCCCACACCACACACCCCACCCCACACCCCGCCCCACAGCACACACCCCACCCCACACCCTGCCCCACACCCACACCCCGCCCCACACCCCACCCCACACCCCACACCCCGCCCCACACCCCACACCACACCCCACACCCCACCCCATACCCCGCCCCACACCCTGCCCCACACCCACACCACACCCCACACCCCACACCCCACCCCATACCCCGCCCCACACCCCGCCCCACACTCCACACCCTGCCCCACACCCCACACCACACCCCACACCCCACACCTCACCCCATACCCCACCCCACACCCCGCCCCACACCCCACACCCACACCACACCCCGCCCCACACCCCGCCCCACACCCCACCCCACACCCCGCCCCACACCCCACCCCACACCTCACCCCATACCCCACAGCACACACCCCACCCCACATCCTGCCCCACACCCCACCCCATACCCCACACCCCGCCCCACACCCGCCCCACACCCCACACCCCACACCACACCCCACACCCCACGCCCCACCCCACACCCTGCCCCACACCCCGCCCCACACCCCACACCACACCCCACACCCCACGCCCCACCCCACACCCCGCCCCACACCCCGCCCCACCGTGCCCCGCGCTGCCCCAGGGCCGGGCGATGCTGCTGCTGCTGGAGGGGCGGGCGCTGAAGCTGCTGGACCCCCAGGACCGGGCCCTGCTGCACGCGCAGCCCGTGGGCGGCATCCGCGTCTGGGGCGTGGGGCGCGACAGCGGCAGGTGGGGCGCGGGGTCAGGGGGCGCAGGGTGGGGGGCACGGGGGGCGCGGGGTCAGGGGCGCGGGGTCAGGGGGCGCAGGGTCAGGGGGCGCAGGGTGGGGGGCACGGGGGGCGCGGGGTCAGGGGGCGCAGGGTGGGGGGCACGGGGGGCGCGGGGTCAGGGGCGCGGGGTCAGGGGGCGCAGGGTGGGGGGCACGGGGGGCGCGGGGTCAGGGGTCACAGGGTTGGGGGGTGCAGGGTGGGGGGCGCAGGGGGTGTGGGGTCAGGGGGTGCGGGGTCAGGGGTCACAGGGTCAGGGGGTGTGGGGTCAGGGGGCGCAGGGGATGCGGGGGGATGCATCCAGCGCTGTGGGGATGTGGGTGTGGGGCTGGGGGGGTCCCTGGGTGTGGGGCTGGGTCTCCCATGGGTGTGGGGCTGGGGGTCTCCCGTGGGTGTGGGGCTGGGGGGGTCCCGTGGGTGTGGGGCTGGGGGTCCCGTGGGTGTGGGGCTGGGTCTCCCGTGGGTGTGGGGCTGAGGGGGTCCCGTGGGTGTGGGCTGGGGGGTCCCATGGGTGTGGGGCTGTGGGTCCCATGGGTGTGGGGCTGGGGGTCCCGTGGGTGGTGGGGCTGGGTCTCCCATGGGTGTGGGGCTGGGGGTCTCCCGTGGGTGTGGGGCTGGGGGTCCCGTGGGTGTGGGGCTGGGGGTCCGTGGGTGTGGGGCTGTGGGCTCCCGTGGGTGTGGGCTGGGGCTCCCGATGGTGTGGGGCTGGGGGTCTCCCGTGGGTGTGGGGCTGGGGGTCTCCCATGGGTGTGGGGCTGGGGGGGTCCCGTGGGTGTGGGGCTGGGGGGGGTCCCGTGGGTGTGGGGCTGGGGGGTCCCGTGGGTGTGGGGCTGTGGGGCTCCCGTGGGTGTGGGGCTGGGGGTCCCGTGGGGTGTGGGGCTGTGGGGCTCCCGTGGGTGTGGGGCTGGGGGTCCCGTGGGTGTGGGGCTGGGGGTCCCGTGGGTGTGGGGCTGGGGGGGTCCCGTGGGTGTGGGGCTGGGGTCCCTGGGTGTGGGCTGGGGGTCCCGTGGGTGTGGGGCTGAGGGGGTCCCGATGGTGTGGGGCTGGGGGTCCGTGGGTGTGGGCTGGGTCTCCCGTGGGTGTGGGGCTGGGGCTCCCGTGGGTGTGGGGCTGTGGGCTCCCGTGGGTGTGGGGCTGGGGGTCTCCCGTGGGTGTGGGGCTGAGGGGGTCCCGTGGGTGTGGGGCTGGGGGTCTCCATGGGTGTGGGGCTGGGGGTCCCGATGGTGTGGGGCTGGGGGTCCTGTGGGTGTGGGGCTGGGGGTCCCACGGGTGTGGGCTGGGGGGCTCGCGTGGGTGTGGGGCTGGGGGTCTCCGTGGGTGTGGGGCTGGGGGGGTCCCGTGGGTGTGGGGCTGGGGGGCTCCCGTGGGTGTGGGGCTGTGGGCTCCCGTGGGTGTGGGGCTGGGGCTCCCGATGGTGTGGGGCTGGGGGTCTCCCGTGGGTGTGGGGCTGGGGGTCCCATGGGTGTGGGGCTGGGGGTCCCGTGGGTGTGGGGCTGGGGGGGTCCCGTGGGTGTGGGGCTGGGGGTCCCTGGTGTGGGGCTGGGGGGGTCCCATGGGTGTGGGGCTGGGGGTCCCGTGGGTGTGGGGCTGGGGGTCCCTGGGTGTGGGGCTGGGGGTCCCGTGGGTGTGGGGCTGGGGCTCCATGGGTGTGGGGCTGGGCTCCCGTGGGTGTGGGGCTGTGGGGCTCCCGTGGGTGTGGGGCTGGGGTCCCGTGGGTGTGGGGCTGGGGGTCCCGTGGGTGTGGGGCTGGGGGGGTCCCGTGGGTGTGGGGCTGTGGGGCTCCCGTGGGTGTGGGGCTGTGGGGCTCCCGTGGGTGTGGGGCTGGGGGGGGTCCCGTGGGTGTGGGGCTGGGGGGGTCCCGTGGGTGTGGGGCTGGGGGTCCTGTGGGTGTGGGGCTGGGGGTCCCGTGGGTGTGGGGCTGGGGGGCTCGCGTGGGTGTGGGGCTGTGGGGGTCCCGTGGGTGTGGGGCTGGGTCTCCCGTGGGTGTGGGGCTGGGGGGTCTCCCGTGGGTGTGGGGCTGAGGGGGTCCCGTGGGTGTGGGGCTGGGGGGTCTCCCGTGGGTGTGGGGCTGTGGGGCTCCCGTGGGTGTGGGCTGGGGGGTCTCCCATGGGTGTGGGGCTGTGGGGGTCCCGTGGGTGTGGGGCTGGGGGTCTCCCATGGGTGTGGGGCTGTGGGGGTCCCGTGGGTGTGGGGCTGGGGGCTCCAGGTGCGCACAGGGCGCGGGGCCCAGGCACGTGTGGGGCGCAGGGTCCTGGGTGCCCGTGGGGCCGGGGGGGGGGGCCCTGGGGGGGGGGAGGGGTGCCTGGTGTGGGGCGCAGGGGGTGGGGGGCTGCGCCCCGGCCCCCCCCTAACCGCGCTCTCCGGCTCTCTCCTGCCGCGCGCCGGGACGCAGGGAGAGGTAACGGCGGGCCGGGGGGGCCGGGGGGCACGGGGGGGGCCGGGGGGCACGGGGGGGGCCGGGGGGGCCGGGGGTCCCTGAGCGCAGCCCCCCCCCCCCCCCCCCCAGGGACTTCGCCTTCGTGGCGCGGGACCGGCGAGGCTGACGCAGGAGCTGCGCTGCCACGTCTTCCGCTGCGACGGCCCCCGCCAGGGACGTGGCCACCGGCCTGCACGAGCTCTGCTCCCAGGTGAGGACCCCCCAGAGCCCCCCCGAGCCCCCCAGGGCCCCCCCAGAGCCCCCAGAGCCCCCTGCCCCACATGGGCCCCCCAGAGCCCCCCCAGAGCCCCCCCGAGCCCCCCAGAGCCCCCCAGGGCCCCCCCAGAGAGCCCCCTGCCCCACATGGGCCCCCCAGAGCCCCCCAGAGCCCCCCAGAGCCCCCCAGAGCCCCCCAGAGCCCCCTGCCCCACATGGGCCCCCCAGAGCCCCCCCAGAGCCCCCCCGAGCCCCCCAGAGCCCCCCAGAGCCCCCCCAGAGCCCCCTGCCCCATATGGGCCCCCCGAGCCCCCCCAGAGCCCCCCCAGAGCCCCCTGCCCCACATGGGCCCCCCAGAGCCCCCCAGAGCCCCCTGCCCCACATGGGCCCCCCCAGAGCCCCCCCAGAGCCCCCCCCAGAGCCCCTGCCCCACATGGGCCCCCCAGAGCCCCCCCAGAGCCCCCTGCCCCACATGGGCCCCCCAGAGCCCCCCAGGGGCCCCCCCAGAGCCCCCCAGAGCCCCCTGCCCCACATGGGCCCCCCAGAGCCCCCCAGAGCCCCCCCAGAGCCCCCTGCCCCACATGGGCCCCCCAGAGCCCCCCAGAGCCCCCCAGAGCCCCCCCAGAGCCCCCTGCCCCACATGGGCCCCCAGAGCCCCCCCAGAGCCCCCTGCCCCACATGGGCCCCCAGAGCCCCCCCAGAGCCCCCTGCCCCCACATGGGCCCCCCAGAGCCCCCCCAGAGCCCCCCCGAGCCCCCCAGAGCCCCCTGCCCCCCCAGAGCCCCCCAGAGCCCCCAGAACCCCCCCTGCCCCACATGAGCCCCCCCCAGACCCCCCCACCCCAGGTGAGCCCCCCGAGATCCCCCTGCCCCAGGCAAGACCCCCCCAAACCTCCCCAGCCCCAGGTGACCCCCCCAGCCAGCTCCGAGGTCTGTTCTGGGGTGAGACCCTCCCCTCCCCTCCCCGTGGGTCCCATGGGTCGCCGTGGGTCCCTGTGGGTCACCGTGGGTCCCATGGTTTGCCGTGGGTCCCCGTGGGTCTCTGGGTCCCTGTGGGTCCTGTGGGTCACCATGGGTTGCCATGGGTCGCTGTGGGTCCCCGTGGGTCTCTGGGTCCCTGTGGGTCACCATGGGTTGCCATGGGTCGCTGTGGGTCCCATGTGTCCCCGTGGGTCCCATGGGTCGCCGTGGGTCGCCGTGGGTCCCCGTGGGTCCCATGGGTTGCCGTGGGTACCCGTGGTCTCTGTGGGTCCCGTGGGTCCCTGTGGGTTGCCATGGGTCACCATGGGTCGCCGTGGGTCGCTGTGGGTCCCATGGGTCCCTGTGGGTCGCCGTGGGTCGCTGTGGGTCCCATGGGTCGCCGTGGGTCGCCATGGGTCGCCGTGGGTCCCCGTGGGTCCCTGTGGGTCCCATGGGTCGCCCGTGGGTCGCCGTGGGTCCCATGGGTCGCCGTGGGTCGCTGTGGGTCCCCGTGGGTCCCATGGGTCGCCGTGGGTCGCCATGGGTTGCCGTGGGTCCCCTGTGGGTCACCGTGGGTCCCATGGTTCGCCGTGGGTCCCTGTGGGTCCCGTGGGTCGCCGTGGGTCCCATGGGTTGCCGTGGGTCGCCGTGGGTCGCCGGTGGGCCGCCCCGGCCCTGCGTGGGGAGCGGGCCGGGGGCCGTGCCGTGACGGCCGGTGGGGCCCCCCCGTGCTCCCCCCAGATCGCGGCGGAGCGGCGGCGCGGGCGGGCGCCGGCCAACGCCTCTGCACGGAGCCCTCCAGGCTGGTGGAGATCCCCTTCCAGGGTGCGGGGGGCGGGGGGCTGCTTGGGGGGCTGGGGGGCTGCTGGGGGGGCTGGGGGGCAGCTGGGGGGGCTGGGGGGGCTGGGGGGGCTTGGGGGGGGCTGCTTGGGGGGCTTTGGGGGGGCTGGGGGGGCTATGGGGGGCTGCTTGGGGGGCTGGGGGGGCTGCTTGGGGGGCTGCTTGGGGGGCTGGGGAGGCTTTGGGGGGCTTGGGGGGGCTGCTTGGGGGGCTGGGGGGCGGCTGGGGGGGCTGGGGAGGCTTTGGGGGGGCTGGGGGGGCTGGGGGGGCTGCTTGGGGGGCTGGGGAGGCTTTGGGGGGCTTGGGGGGGCTGCTTGGGGGGCTGGGGAGGCTTTGGGGGGCTGCTTGGGGCTGCTTGGGGGGCTGCTTGGGGGGCTGGGGAGGCTTTGGGGGGCTTGGGGGGGCTGCTTGGGGGGCTGGGGAGGCTTTGGGGGGCTGCTTGGGGGGGCTGCTTGGGGGGCTGGGGAGGCTTTGGGGGGCTTGGGGGGGCTGCTTGGGGGGCTGGGGGGGCTTTGGGGGGCTGGGCGGGAGGCTATGGGGGGCTGCTTGGGGCTGGGGGGCTGGGGGGGCTTGGGGGGCTCTGGGGGGGCTGGGGGGCTTGGGGGTGGGGGCTGGGGGGGGGCGCTATGGGGGGGCTGCTTGGGGGGCTGGGGGGACTGCTTGGGGGGCTGCTTGGGGGCTGGGGAGGCTTTGGGGGGCTGCTTGGGGGTTGGGGGGCTGTTGTGGGGGCCGGCAGGGTGGGGGCCGGGTGTGGGGCGCAGCAGTAGCAGTGAGCTGGGTGTTGGGGTGCGGCGGTGGCCACGGCCGGGTGTTGCTGGGTGTTGGGTGCGGCGGTGGCGGTGGGTGTGGGGTGCGGCAGTGCCGGGTGTTGGGGTGCGGTGGTGCCAGGTGTTGGGTGCAGCGGTGTCAGTGGGTGTTGGGTGCGGCGGTGCTGGGTGTTTGGGCGCAGCGGTGTCGGTGGGTGTTGGGGTGTGGTGGTGTTGGGTGCGGCGGTGCCGGGTGTTGGGTGCGGCGGTGTCAGTGGGTGTTGGGTGCGGCAGTGCTGGGTGTTGGGGTGTAGTGGTGCCGGGTGTTGGGTGCAGCGGTGTCGGTGGGTGTTGGGGTGTGGCGGTGCTGGGTGTTGGGGTGCGGTGGTGCTGGGTGTTGGGTGTGGCGGTGTCAGTGGGTGTTGGGTGCGGTGGTGCTGGGTGTTGGCGTACGGTGGTGCGGGTGTTTGGGTGCGGCGGTGTCGGTGGTGTTGGGGTGTGGTGGTGTTGGGTGCGGCAGTGCCGGGTGTTGGGTGCGGCGGTGTCGGTGGGTGTGGGGTGCGGTGGTGCCAGCTGTTGGGGTGTGGCGGTGTTGGGGTGCGGTGGTGCCGGGTGTTGGGTGTGGCGGTGTCAGTGGGGGTTGGGTGCGGTGGTGTTGGGGTGCGTTGGTGCCGGGTGTTGGGTGCGGCCGGTGCTGGGTGTTGGGTGCAGCGGTGTCGGTGGGTGTTGGGGTGTGCTGGTGTTGGGTGCGGCGGTGCTGGGTGTTGGGGTGTGGTGGTGTCGGTGGGTGTTGGGGTGTGGTGGTGTCAGTGGGGTTGGGGTGCGGTGGTGTTGGGTGCGTTGGTGCCGGGTGTTGGGTGCGGCGGTGCTGGGTGTTGGGTGCAGCGGTGTCGGTGGGTGTTGGGGTGTGCTGGTGTTGGGTGCGGCGGTGCTGGGTGTTGGGGTGTGGTGGTGTCGGTGGGTGTTGGGGTGTGGTGGTGTTGGGTGCGTTGGTGCCGGGTGTTGGGTGCGGCGGTGCTGGGTGTGGGTGCAGCGGTGTCGGTGGGTGTTGGGGTGTGCTGGTGTTGGGTGCGGCGGTGCTGGGTGTTGGGGTGTGGTGGTGTCGGTGGGTGTTGGGGTGTGGTGGTGTTGGGTGCGGTGGTGCCGGGTGTTGGGCGCAGTGGTGTCGGTGGGTGTTGGGTGTGGCGGTGCTGGGTGTGGGGGTACTGTGGTGCCGGGTGTGGGGCGCGGCGGTGCCGGTGGCTGTTGGGGTGTGGTGGTGTGGGGCGCGGCGGTGCCGGCTGTGGGGCGCGGCGGTGTCGGCGTGGGCCCGAGCCTGCCCGGCGCCGCAGTGGAGTTCCCGGCGCCCAAGAGCGAGGCGGTGCAGAAGTTCCCCGTCTGCTACCTGGGCTGCGTGCCCGTGGCCAAGCCCGTGGGTGAGTGTGGGGCGCGGCCGCGGGCCCCGGCACCCGCGGGGCCGCCGTGGGGCACCCCTCAGCCCCCCGCCCGCCCCCCCCCAGGCATGGACGTCATCAACGCGGCGCTGGAGGCGGCGCTGGCCGCCGGCGGCAAGGAGCGCCGGACCCCCATCGTGGTCAGCGTGGCGCCCGCCACGCTCACCATCGCCCACGAGCAGGTGGGCCGGGCGCGGGGCGCGGGGCGCGGGGCGCGGGGCGGGGGCCGGCGCTGACCCCCGGCCGCGTGCCCGCAGACGGAGGCGGTGCTGTGCGAGTGCCGCGTGCGCTTCCTCTCCTTCATGGGCGTGGGCCGCGACGTGCGCTCCTTCGCCTTCATCGTGGCCAGCGCGCCCGGCGCCTTCCGCTGCCACATGCTCTGGTGCGAGCCCAACGCCGCGGGGCTGAGCGAGCGCTGCAGGCGGCCTGCGTGGTGAGCGCCGCCCCACGGCTCCCGCCCCACGGCTCCCGCCCCACGGCTCCTCCCTGCCCCATGCACCCCTCCCCATGGACCCTGCCCCACGGGGCTCCCGCCCCACGGCTCCCGCCCCACGGATCCTGCCCCACGGCTCCTCCCTGCCCCATGCACCCCACCCCATGGACCCTGCCCCACGGCCCTGCCCCACGGCTCCTGCCCCACGGCTCCTGTCCCACGGCTCCCGCCCCACGGCTCCTGCCCCATGGACCCTGCCCCACAGCTCCCGCCCCACGGCTCCTGCCCCATGGACCCTGCCCCACGGCTCCTCCCTGCCCCATGGACCCTGCCCCACGGCTCCTGCCCCACAGCTCCTGCCCCATGGACCCCACCCCACGGCCCCTCCCTGCCCCATGGACCCTGTCCCATGGACCCTGCCCCACAGCTCCTCCCTGCCCCATGCACCCCACCCCCATGGACCCTGCCCCACAGCTCCCACCCCACGGCTCCTGCCCCACGGCTCCTCCCTGCCCCATGGACCCCACCCCCACAGACCCTGCCCCATGGACCCCACCCCACGGCTCCTGCCCCATGGACCCTGCCCCACAGCTCCTCCCTGCCCCATGCACCCCACCCCATGGACCCTGCCCCCACAGCTCCTGCCCCACGGCTCCTGCCCCATGGACCCTGCCCCACGGCTCCTCCCTGCCCCATGGACCCCACCCCACGGACCCTGCCCCCATGGACCCCACTCCACGGCTCCTGCCCCACGGACCCTGCCCCACAGCTCCTCCCTGCCCCATGCACCCCACCCCATGGACCCTGCCCCACAGCTCCTGCCCCACGGCTCCTGCCCCATGGACCCTGCCCCACGGCTCCTCCCTGCCCCATGGACCCCACCCCATGGCTCCTGCCCCATGGACCCTGCCTCACGGCTCCTCCCTGCCCCATGGACCCCACCCCACGGACCCTGCCCCATGGACCCCACTCCACGGCTCCTGCCCCACGGACCCTGCCCCACAGCTCCTCCCTGCCCCATGCACCCCACCCCATGGACCCTGCCCCCACAGCTCCTGCCCCACGGCTCCTGCCCCATGGACCCTGCCCCACGGCTCCTCCCTGCCCCATGGACCCCACCCCATGGCTCCTGCCCCATGGACCCTGCCTCACGGCTCCTCCCTGCCCCATGGACCCCACCCCACGGACCCTGCCCCATGGACCCCACTCCACGGCTCCTGCCCCACGGACCCTGCCCCACAGCTCCTCCCTGCCC
The DNA here is from genome assembly GCF_030463565.1 of Pelecanus crispus. NCBI lineage: Eukaryota > Metazoa > Chordata > Aves > Pelecaniformes > Pelecanidae > Pelecanus > Pelecanus crispus. The sequence continues at coordinate 12,097 of NW_027461336.1, forward strand.
CATGCACCCCACCCCATGGACCCTGCCCCACAGCTCCTGCCCCACGGCTCCTGCCCCATGGACCCCGCCCCACGGCTCCTCCCTGCCCATGGACCCCCACCCCACAGACCCTGCCGCATGGACCCCCGCCCCACGGCTCCTGCCCCATGGACCCCACCCCACGGCTCCTGCGCCATGGACCCTGCCCCACAGCTCCTCCCTGCCCCATGCACCCCACCCCATGGACCCTGCCCCACAGCTCCTGCCCCACGGCTCCTGCCCCATGGACCCTGCCCCACGGCTCCTGCCCCACAGCTCCTGCCCCATGGACCCCACCCCACGGCTCCTCCCTGCCCCATGGACCCTGTCCCATGGACCCTGCCCCGCAGCTCCTGCCCCCACGGACCCCGCCCCACGGCACCTGCCCCACGGCTCCTCCCTGCCCCACAGCATGTGCCCCACGGCTCCTCCCTGCCCCACGGACCCTGCCCCACACCTCCTCCCTGCCCCACAGCACCTGCCCCACGACTCCTGCCCCATGGACCCCCGCCCCACGGACCCCGCCCCACGGCACCTGCCCCATGGCTCCTCCCTGCCCCACAGCGCCTCCCTGCCCCACGGACCCTGCCCCACGGCACCTGCCCCACAGCTCCTCCCTGCCTCACAGCTCCTCCATGCCCCACAGCTCCTGCCCCATGGACCCCGCCCCATGGCTCCTTCCTGCCCCACGGCACCTGCCCCACGGCACCTGCCTGTCCCACGGACCCCACCTCACAGACCCTGCCCCATGGCTCCTCCCTGCCCCACAGCACCTGCCCCATGGCTCCTCCCTGCCCCACGGCCCCTTCCTCAGCCCCACAGCCCCTCCCCGGCCCCACAGCCCCCTCCCCAGCCCCACAGCCCCCCTCCCCAGCCCCACAGCCCTTTCCTCAGCCCCCACAGCCCCCTCCCCAGCCCCACAGCCCCTTCCCCAGCCCCTCCCCGGCTCCACAGCCCCTTCCCCAGCCCCACAGCCCCTTCCCCAGCCCCACAGCCCTTTCCTCAGCCCCACAGCCCTTTCCTCAGCCCCACAGCCCTTTCCTCAGCCCCACAGCCCCTTCCCCAGCCCCTCCCCGGCCCCACAGCTGACCCCGCTCTCCCCAGCTGCGCTACCAGAAGTGCCTGGACGCGCGGCCCCAGGCCTCCAGCTCCTGCCTGCCCGCGCCCCCCCGCCGACTCGGTGGCCCGGCGGGTGGGCTCCTCGGTGCGCCGCGGCGTGCAGACCCTCCTGGGCAGCCTGAAGCCCAAGCGCCTCGGGGCGCAGACGCCGTGAGCCGGCACGCGGGGGAGCGACCGAGACCCCTTCCCCCCCCCGCCGCCCCCCGGGACGGGACGGGGGGACGGGACGGCGGCGGGGGGCTGAGGCGGCGGCGGGGCGCGAGCACGCGGGGCCGGGGGGCTGCCGGGACGTGCGCGTCGAGCGCGGTGCCCCGCCACGACGCCGGCGTCCCGCCCCACGTGCCGGGGCTCGCCCCACGGCGCCGGCGTCCCGCCCCACGTGCCGGGGCTCGCCCCACGGCGCCGGCGTCCCGCCCCACGTGCCAGGGCTCGCCCCACGGCACCGCCGGCGGGGGCGCGGGGCCCACCCTGCCCCGATGCATGCGGTCTAACCTGCGGCGCGCAGCTCCCCGGGGCCGAGGGCCCCCGAGCCGCCGCCCCTGTAACGAAGATCTGTGTCGTACTAAATAATTAATAAACCGATAATTAACAAACCCATTCCAGCAGCCCGGCCTGGCCCCCGCCCCGCGAGGAGGAGGAGGAGCGGGGTTCACCTGCCCTCCCGGCGCATCCCGCGGCGCTGGGGTGGGGGCCGCCGTGTCCGTCACAGCTTTATTGCGCCGCAGGTCGGGGCGGCAGCCGGCACCCAGCACCCGGCACCCAGCACCCACCCGCCTTCCTCGGGCCCTGCGCGCCGAGCCCCGGGGCTGCTGGGGTCTGGGGGTCCCATCCCCGCTCAGAGCCGGTGCTGCCGGGGGTCCTGGGGGTCCGGATCCCCGCTCAGCAGAGCTGGTGCTGCCACGGTCCTGGGGGTCCCATCGGCACTCAGCAGAGCCGGCACTGGGGGGGGGTCCGGGGGTCCCATCCCTGCTCAGAGCTGACGCTGCGGGGGTCTGGGGGTCCCATTCCCGCTCAGCAGAGCCGGCGCTGCCGGGGTCCTGGGGGTCCGGATCCCCGCTCAGCAGAGCTGGTGCTGTGGGGGTCTGGGGTCCCGATCCCCACTCAGAGCCGGCGCTGCCGGGGTGCTGGGGGTCCCAATCCCTGCTCAGAGCCAGTTTTCCCGGGGTCCGGGGGTCCCATTCCCGCTCAGCAGAGCCGGTGCTGCCGCGGTCTGGGGGTTCCATCTGCACTCAGCAGAGCCGGCACTGGGGGGGGTCCGGGGGTCCCATCCCTGCTCAGAGCCGATGCTGCGGGGGTCCGGGGGTCCCATTCCCGCTCAGCAGAGCCAGCACTGGGGGGGTCCGGGGGTCCCATCCCCACTCAGAGCCGGTGCTGCCGCGGTCTGGGGGGGTCCTGATCCCTGCTCAGAGCCGATGCTGCGGGGGTCCGGGGGTCCCAATCCCGCTCAGCAGAGCCGGTGCTGCCAGGGTCTGGGGTCCCATCGGCACTCAGCAGAGCCGGCACTGGGGGGGGTCTGGGGGTCCCATCCCTGCTCAGAGCCGGTGGTGCCGGGGTCTGGGGGTCCGGATCCCCGCTCAGCAGAGCCGGTGGTGCCGGGGCCTGGGGTCCCATCCCCACTCAGAGCCAACACTGGGGGGGTCCGGGTGTCCCATCCCTGCTCAGAGCTGGCGCTGCCGGGGTCTGGGGGTCCCAATCCCTGCTCAGCAGAGCTGGTGGTGCTGGGGTCCCATCCCCGCTCAGAGCTGACGCTGCGGGGGTCCTGGGGGTCTGGATCCCCGCTCGGAGCCGACGCTCTGGGGGTCCTGGGGGTCCGGATCCCCGCTCAGAGCCAGCGCTGCGGGGGTCCTGGGGGTCCGGATCCCCGCTCAGAGCCAGCGCTGTGGGGGTCCGGATCCCTGCTCAGAGCCGGTGCTGTGGGGGTCCTGGGGGTCCGGATCCCCGCTCAGAGCCGGTGCTGCGGGGGTCTGGGGTCCCATCCCCGCTTGGAGCCGGTGCTGTGGGGGTCTGGATCCCCGCTCAGAGCTGGCGCTGCGGGGGTCCTGGGGGTCCGGATCCCCGCTCGGAGCCGACGCTGCCGGGGTCCGGGGGTCCCATCCGCGCTCAGCAGAGCTGTCGCTGCCGCCAGAGCGCCTGGACGCGGTCGAAGGGCAGCGCGGGGCGCAGGGGCTGGCAGAGGCGGGGGTCGGCGGAGCGGCCGGTGCGCAGGGCGCAGAGCAGCGCGGCCTTGCAGGCGGCCAGGCAGGGCTCGCGGGGCGGGTGGCCCTTGTGGAAGAGGAACCAGAAGCGCTGGAAGAGGCGCTCGTCGTCCTGGAAGCGGCGGATGAGCCGGTCCCAGTCGGCGGGGAAGGCGCTGGGCAGCCCGTAGGCCTCGCGGGCGCGGTAGAGGCGGCGCCAGCGCGGCTCGGCCCCCGGCGCGTTGGCCTCGGTGAGGTTGAGGATGAAGGTCTCGTGGTCCAGCACGGCGTGGGAGCTGCCGGGGTAGGCGCCGTCCACCTCGTAGACGCGGTAGCCTGCGGGCGCGGGCAGGGTCAGCGCGGCGCGGCGGGGCGCGGCGGGGCGGCGGGGGGGGTCGGGGCTCACCGGGGTTGAGGTTGATGTAGGTGGTGACGCTGGGGGCCACGAAGGCGACGGAGACGGGGCGCGTCAGCGTCTCCTCGTCGTAGAACATCTCGAACTCGTCCACGTGCGTGTGCCCGAAGAACTGAGCCGCGATGGTGCCCTCAAACCTGCGCCGGCGCGGGAGGTGAAGGCTGGCGCTGCCCAGGCCTCCGCCACGGTGCAGCCACGGTGCAGCCACCACGGTGCAGCTGCCGTGGTGCAGCCGCCATGGTGCACGCCACGGTGCAGCCACAACGGTGCAGCCACCACGGTGCAGCCATGGTGCAGCTGCCGTGGTGTGGCCACGGTGCACGCCGTGGTGTGGCCACGGTGCACGCCACGGTGCAGCCACCACGGTGCAGCCACGGTGCAGCCGCCACGGTGCAGCCGCCACGGTGCAGCTGCCGTGGTGTGGCCACGGTGCAGCCACAGTGCAGCCACCGGAGTGCAGCCACCATGGTGCAGCCACGGTGCAGCCGCCATGGTGCAGCCGCCACAGTGCGACCACGGTGCAGCTGCCATGGTGCAACCACAGTGCAGCCGCCACAGTGCAGCCGCCACGGTGCGACCATGGTGCACACCACGGTGCAGCCACCACAGTGCACGCCATGGTGCGGCCGCCACGGTGCAGCCACCACGGTGCGACCATGGTGCACACCACGGTGCAGCCGCCACGGTGCAGCTGCCACGGTGCGACCATGGTGCACACCACGGTGCAGCCGTCATGGTGCAGCCGCCACGGTGCAACCACAGTGCAGCCGCCACGGTGCAGCCACCACAGTGCACGCCCCAGTGCGGCCATGGTGCAGCTGCCACGGTGCAGCCGCCACGGTGCGACCATGGTGCACGCCACGGTGCAGCCGCCACGGTGCGACCATGGTGCACGCCACAGTGCAGCCACCACAGTGCACGCCACAGTGCACGCCCCAGTGCGGCCATGGTGCAGCCGCCACGGCGCAGCCGCCACGGTGCGACCATGGTGCACGCCACGGTGCAGCCGCCACGGTGCACGCCCCAGTGCGGCCATGGTGCAGCCACCACAGTGCAGCCACGGTGCAGCCGCCACGGTGCAACCATGGTGCACGCCACGGTGCAGCCGCCACGGTGCACGCCCCAGTGCGGCCATGGTGCAGCCACCACGGTGCAGCCACAGTGCAGCTGCCACGGTGTCACCGGGCTCCACCGACGCCACGTGCCCGGCCGCGCCCATCGGCGCGGTCCCACCCGGCACAGGCAGCTTTGGCCCCCCCCCGACCCCGGACGCTGCGGCGCGCCGCCGCCGTCCCCCTCGGTCCCCCCTCGGTCCCTGCGGCGGGCGCGGCGGCGCGGCGGCGCTGACCTGTCGACGATGCGGTAGTAGTTCCAGCTCCAGCTGCGCAGGCAGTGCGCCGGCGGGATGTGGCCGATGATGTGCACCTAGGGCGGCGAGGCGGGGCTGCGGCGCTGCCCGGGACCCCCCACCCCGGTTTGGCGGGGCCGGGACCCCCCCCCCCCGCCGCCCTCACCTTCTCCCCCGCCTGCTCGGCGGCCGCCAGGACCCCCACCAGCCACTGCAGCTGCCCCGCGGGGTCGGTGGCGTTGATGAGCAGCCAGAAGTTGGCCTGGGAGCAGAAGTTCATGTTGAGGGAGACGAGGCGCAGCCCGGGCCAGACCCGCGCCGTGTAGAACCCGGCGGCCCTGCGGGGAGCGGGGGGTGAGCGCTGCCTGCCCCCCCCCCCCGCCGCGACCCCCCCCCGTCCCCCCGCCCCAAGCACCCCACACCCTTGGCCCACAGCCCCCCACGCCCCCCTTAAAACCCTGAGCCTGGAGACACCCCCCGCCACCCCCCCCATTCGTGCCCACCCGAAGCACCCCGAGCCCCCCATGCCCGCCTGCCCCAAGCCCCTGAGCCCCCCATTCCTGCCCCCCCAAAGCACCCTGAGCCTGCAGCCCCCCCATTCCTGCCCCCCAAATTCCCCGAGCCCCCCATTCCTGCCCCCCAAAGCACCCTGAGCCTGCAGCCCCCCCCTTCCAGCCCCCCCAAAATGCCCCAAGCCCCCCATTCCTGCCCCCCCAAGCACCCTGAGCCTGCAGCCCCCCCATTCCTGCCCCCCCCAAGCACCCTGAGCCCCCCATTCCTGCCCCCCCAAAATGCCCCAAGCCCCCCCATTCCTGCCCCCCAAAGCACCCCGAGCCTGCAGCCCCCCCATTCCTGCCCCCCCAAATTCCCCGAGCCCCCCATTCCTGCCCCCCCAAAGCACCCTGAGCCTGCAGCCCCCCATTCCTGCCCCCCAAAGCACCCCGAGCCTGCAGCCCCCCCATTCCTGCCCCCCCAAATGCCCCAAGCCCCCCATTCCTGCCCCCCCCAAGCACCCCGAGCCTGCAGCCCCCCCATTCCTGCCCCCCCAAATTCCCCAAGCCCCCCATTCCTGCCCCCCCAAGCACCCCGAGCCTGCAGCCCCCCCTTCCAGCCCCCCCAAAATGCCCCAAGCCCCCCATTCCTGCCCCCCAAAGCACCCTGAGCCCCCCATTCCTGCCCCCCCAAGCACCCTGAGCCTGCAGCCCCCCCATTCCTGCCCCCCCAAATGCCCCAAGCCCCCCATTCCTGCCCCCCCAAAGCACCCCGAGCCTGCAGCCCCCCCATTCCTGCCCCCCCAAAGCACCCTGAGCCTGCAGCCCCCCCATTCCTGCCCCCCCAAGCACCCTGAGCCTGCAGCCCCCCCTTCCTGCCCCCCAAATTCCCCGAGCCCCCCATTCCTGCCCCCCCAAAGCACCCTGAGCCTGCAGCCCCCCCATTCCTGCCCCCCAAAGCACCCTGAGCCTGCAGCCCCCCCTTCCAGCCCCCCCAAAATGCCCCGAGCCCCCCATTCCTGCCCCCCCAAAGCACCCTGAGCCTGCAGCCCCCCCATTCCTGCCCCCCCAAATTCCCCAAGCCCCCCATTCCTGCCCCCCCAAGCACCCTGAGCCTGCAGCCCCCCCATTCCTGCCCCCCCAAGCACCCCGAGCCCCCCATTCCTGCCCCCCCAAGCACCCTGAGCCTGCAGCCCCCCCATTCCTGCCCCCCCAAAATGCCCCGAGCCCCCCATTCCTGCCCCCCCAAGCACCCTGAGCCTGCAGCCCCCCCATTCCTGCCCCCCCAAATTCCCCGAGCCCCCCATTCCTGCCCCCCCAAGCACCCTGAGCCTGCAGCCCCCCCTTCCAGCCCCCCCAAAATGCCCCGAGCCCCCCATTCCTGCCCCCCAAAGCACCCTGAGCCTGCAGCCCCCCCATTCCTGCCCCCCAAATTCCCCGAGCCCCCCATTCCTGCCCCCCCCAAAGCACCCTGAGCCTGCAGCCCCCCCTTCCAGCCCCCCCAAAATGCCCCGAGCCCCCCATTCCTGCCCCCCCAAAGCACCCTGAGCCTGCAGCCCCCCCATTCCTGCCCCCCCAAAATGCCCCGAGCCCCCCCTGGCCCCCGCCCCCCCCCCGTCCCTGAGCCCCCCGGCCCCCACCGCAGGGTCCGCAGCGCCGGGGGGGGCAGCCAGCCCTGCCAGGCCTCGGCCATGGCGTCGTAGAGCCAGGCGGCCGACTGGTTGCCCCGCACGTAGGGCGGGGGGAAGGCGTTGACGGGGGTGGCCTCGTGGTTGCCCACGGCCGGGTAGACGGGCAGGGGGCCCAGGTGCCGGCGCAGCAGCGCGGTGACGGTGCGCAGGGCCAGCAGCTGGTCCCGGCGGCTCTGCTGCCAGACGTCGTGCGCCGGGATGTCGCCGGTCCAGTACGCGGCGGCGAAGGGGGCCGCGGCGGGCAGCTGGGCCAGCAGCCCCTCGATGGTGCGCAGCGGCAGGTCGCACTTGCCGTACTCCCCCCAAAAACCGGCGCCGCCGGGGCCGGGGCGGGGGGTGCCGCGGCAGCAGAGCGGGTCCGGGCAGGCGGCTTGGCTGCCCGGCGCGTAGCGGCGGTCCCAGTGCACGTCGGTGAGGAAGAGGATGCGGGCGGCGGGCGCGCCGGGCGGCGGGGGCCGCGGGGGCCGCACCGGCGGCTTGGGGGCGGCGGGCAGGGAGACGTTCCAGGCGCCGAGGATGTCCCAGCGGCCGCAGCGCCGGCCCAGCAGCAGCCCGCAGGCCTCGCCGGGCCGCAGCACCGAGCGGGCCCAGGCGGCCGCCACGTCGCGCTGGAAGAGCTGCACGGCCTGCCGGCACACCTCGGCCCGCGCCAGCCGCAGCTCCTGGCACAGCCGGGCCGCCACGCGCCCCACGCGCGCCACGGCGGGCTCCAGCTGCGGGGCGGCAGGCGGCTGGGACGGCGCCGGCTCCGGGCCGCGCACCCCGACGCACCCCGACGCCCCGGGACGGCGGCGCCCGCGCCCCGCTCCCCTCCCCCGCCGCCCGGGCACCGGCTCGGTTCCGCTTTCCGGGAAGGAAGCGGGGGGGCCCCGGGGGTCCTGCCCGGCCCGGCCACGGCCCTCAGAGAGGAGCCGCTGGCCCGTCCCGTCCCGTCCCAGCCCATCCCAGCACGTCCCGGCCCATCCCAGTCCATCCCGGCCCATCCCGGCCCATCCCAGTCCATCCCGGCCCATCCCAGCCCGTCCCAGCCCATCCCAGCCCGTCCCAGTCCATCCCGGCCCATCCCAGTCCATCCCAGCCCATCCCGGCCCGTCCCGGCCCATCCCGGCCCATCCCAGTCCATCCCAGCCCGTCCCAGCCCGTCCCAGCCCGTCCCAGCCCGTCCCAGCCCGTCCCAGCCCATCCCAGCCCATCCCGGCCCATCCCAGTCCGTCCCAGCCCATCCCGGCCCATCCCAGTCCATCCCAGTCCATCCCAGCCCGTCCCAGCCCGTCCCAGCCCATCCCAGCCCATCCCGGCCCATCCCAGTCCGTCCCAGTCCGTCCCGGCCCATCCCAGTCCATCCCAGCCCGTCCCAGCCCGTCCCAGCCCGTCCCAGCCCGTCCCAGTCCATCCCAGTCCATCCCAGCCCATCCCAGCCCATCCCAGCCCATCCCAGCCCGTCCCAGCCCATCCCAGCCCATCCCAGCCCGTCCCAGCCCGTCCCAGTCCATCCCAGTCCATCCCAGTCCATCCCAGTCCATCCCAGTCCGTCCCAGCCCATCCCGGCCCGTCCCAGCCCGTCCCAGCCCGTCCCAGCCCATCCCGGCCCATCCCAGCCCGTCCCAGCCCGTCCCAGTCCGTCCCAGCCCATCCCAGTCCATCCCAGTCCATCCCAGTCCGTCCCAGTCCGTCCCAGTCCATCCCAGCTCGTCCCAGCCCGTCCCAGCCCGTCCCAGTCCGTCCCAGTCCGTCCCGGCCCATCCCAGTCCATCCCAGCCCATCCCAGCCCGTCCCAGTCCATCCCAGTCTGTCCCAGTCCATCCCAGCCCATCCCAGCCCGTCCCCGTCCCCATCCCGGTCCCTGTCCCAGCCCATCCCAGTCTGTCCCAGCCCATCCCAGCCCCCGTCACTGGTCCCGTGCCCATCCCAAGCCAGGACGCGCCCCATCCCGTCCCGGTGCTGTCCCGGTCCCGTCCCTGTCCCCATCCCGTCCCGGTGCTGTCCCGGTCCCGTCCCTGTCCCCATCCCGGTCCCGGTCCCGCCCCAAGCCAGGACGCGCCCCATCCCGCCCCGCTCCGGCTGTCGCAAGCTCCAGCGTGTCCCAACCTGGCCCGGCCCCGTCACGAGGCCCCGTCCCTGCCCCAGCTCCAGCGTCCAGACCCATCCCGGCCCCATCCTGACCCTGGCCCCATCCCGGCCCCATCCCGGCCCCATCCCAGACCCATCCCAGCCCCATCCCAGCCCCATCCCGGCCCCATCCCGGCCCCATCCTGACCCTGGCCCATCCCGGCCCCATCCCGGCCCCATCCCAGACCCATCCCAGCCCCATCCCAGCCCCATCCCGGCCCCATCCCGGCCCCATCCTGACCCTGGCCCCATCCCAGCCCCATCCCGGCCCCATCCCGGCCCCATCCCGGCCCCATCCTGACCCTGGCCCCATCCCAGCCCCATCCCAGCCCCATCCCGGCCCCATCCCGGCCCCATCCCGGCCCCATCCCAGCCCGTCCCCATCCCTGTCCCAGTCCCGTGCCCGTCCCAAGCCACCACGTGCCCCAGCGCGTCCCGTCCCCGTCACGAGATTCCAGCCTGTCCCTATCCCAGCTCCGGCGTCCAGACCCATCCCAGCCCCATCCCGGCCCCATCCCAACTTCATCCCTGCCCCATCCCAGCCCCATCCCAGCCCCATCCCGGCCCATCCCGGTCCATCCCAGCCCCATCCCGACCCCATCCCAACTTCATCCCTGCCCCATCCCAGCCCCATCCCGGCCCCATCCCAACTTCATCCCTGCCCCATCCCAGCCCCATCCCGGCCCCATCCCAGCCCCATCCCAGACCCATCCCAGCCCATCCCGGTCCATCCCGGCCCCATCCCGGCCCCATCCCAGACCCATCCCAGACCCATCCCAGACCCATCCCGGTCCATCCCGGTCCCATCCCAGCCCCATCCCAGCCCCATCCCAGCCCCATCCCAGCCCCATCCCGGCCCCATCCCAGACCCATCCCGGCCCCATCCCGGCCCCATCCCGGTCCATCCCGGCCCCATCCCGGCCCCATCCCGGTCCATCCCTGCCCCATCCCAGCCCCATCCTGACCCTGACCCCATCCCTGCCCCTGACCCCGACCCCGGCCCTGACCCCGTCCCAGCCCGATCCCTGTCCCCATCCCAGCCCCATCCTGCCCCCGACCCTGACCCCGGCCCTGACCCCGGCCCCGGCCCCGACCCCGACCCTGACCCCGGCCCCGACCCTGACCCTGCCCCTGACCCTGCCCCTGACCCTGCCCCTGACCCCGGCCCCGACCCTGACCCTGCCCCTGCCCCTGACCCCGACCCTGCCCCCGACCCCGACCCTGCCCCTGCCCCTGACCCTGCCCCTGACCCCGACCCTGCCCCCGACCCCGACCCTGCCCCCGACCCTGACCCTGCCCCCGGCCCTGCCCCTGCCCCCGACCCTGACCCTGCCCCCGACCCTGACCCTGCCCCTGACCCTGCCCCCGACCCCGGCCCTGCCCCCCCCGGCCCGCCCCTCCCCCACCTGCAGGGCCAGGTCCAGCGCCCCGAAGAGCGCGCGGCACAGGGGGCAGCTCAGGTTCCGCCACCCCCAGCGCGGGGCCGCCTCCAGCAGCGCCGCATCGCCGGCAGGGGGCGCTGCCGCCGACAGCGACAGCAGCGACAGCAGCGACAGCAGCGACAGCAGCGACAGCAGCGACAGCAGCGACAGCAGCGACAGCGGCGGGGCCGGGCCGGAACCCTCAGCCCGGGCAGCCATGGCCGAACGACGGGGGAGGGGCGGGGGAGGGGCGGGGGAGGGGCGGGGGAGGGGAGGGGGGAGGGGCGGGAGGGGGAGGGGCCGAGCTGTCACGTGACGGGGCGGGAACGGGGGGAGGGAAAAGAGGGAAACGGCAGCGGCGGCGTCAAAGAGCGGCGGGAGCGGGACGGGAGATGGAGCCCAGGAGGGGATTGGGAGATGGAGACCCCTTGGGAATTGGGAGATGGAGACCCCTTGGGAATTGGGAGATGGAGTCCCCTTGGGCACTGGGAGATGGAGTCCCCTTGGGGCACTGGGAGATGGAGTCCCCTTGGGCACTGGGAGATGGAGTCCCCTTGGGGCATTGGGAGATGGAGTCCCCTTGGGCACTGGGAGATGGAGTCCCCTTGGGGCACTGGGAGATGGAGTCCCCTTGGGGCATTGGGAGATGGAGTCCCCTTGGGCACTGGGAGATGGAGACCCCTTGGGGCATTGGGAGATGGAGTCCCCTTGGGCATTGGGAGATGGAGTCCCCTTGGGCATTGGGAGATGGAGTCCCCTTGGGGCACTGGGAGATGGAGTCCCCTTGGGCACTGGGAGATGGAGACCCCTTGGGGCATTGGGAGATGGAGTCCCCTTGGGCATTGGGAGATGGAGTCCCCTTGGGGCACTGGGAGATGGAGTCCCCTTGGGGCATTGGGAGATGGAGTCCCCTTGGGCACTGGGAGATGGAGTCCCCTTGGGGCACTGGGAGATGGAGTCCCCTTGGGGCATTGGGAGATGGAGTCCCCTTGGGCACTGGGAGATGGAGTCCCCTTGGGGCACTGGGAGATGGAGTCCCCTTGGGGCATTGGGAGATGGAGTCCCCTTGGGCACTGGGAGATGGAGACCCCTTGGGGCATTGGGAGATGGAGTCCCCTTGGGCATTGGGAGATGGAGTCCCCTTGGGCATTGGGAGATGGAGTCCCCTTGGGGCACTGGGAGATGGAGTCCCCTTGGGCACTGGGAGATGGAGACCCCTTGGGGCATTGGGAGATGGAGTCCCCTTGGGCATTGGGAGATGGAGTCCCCTTGGGGCACTGGGAGATGGAGTCCCCTTGGGGCATTGGGAGATGGAGTCCCCTTGGGCACTGGGAGATGGAGTCCCCTTGGGCACTGGGAGATGGAGTCCCCTTGGGCACTGGGAGATGGAGTCCCCTTGGGCATTGGGAGATGGAGTCCCCTTGGGCATTGGGAGATGGAGTCCCCTTGGGCACTGGGAGATGGAGTCCCCTTGGGCACTGGGAGATGGAGTCCCCTTGGGCATTGGGAGATGGAGTCCCCTTGGGCATTGGGAGATGGAGTCCCCTTGGGCATTGGGAGATGGAGTCCCCTTGGGGCACTGGGAGATGGAGTCCCCTTGGGGCACTGGGAGATGGAGTCCCCTTGGGGCATTGGGAGATGGAGTCCCCTTGGGCATTGGGAGATGGAGTCCCCTTGGGGCATTGGGAGATGGAGTCCCCTTGGGCACTGGGAGATGGAGTCCCCTTGGGGCACTGGGAGATGGAGTCCCCTTGGGCACTGGGAGATGGAGTCCCCTTGGGGCACTGGGAGATGGAGTCCCCTTGGGGCATTGGGAGATGGAGTCCCCTTGGGCACTGGGAGATGGAGTCCCCTTGGGCACTGGGAGATGGAGTCCCCTTGGGCACTGGGAGATGGAGTCCCCTTGGGGCATTGGGAGATGGAGTCCCCTTGGGCACTGGGAGATGGAGACCCCTTGGGGCACTGGGAGATGGAGTCCCCTTGGGGCATTGGGAGATGGAGTCCCCTTGGGCATTGGGAGATGGAGTCCCCTTGGGCACTGGGAGATGGAGACCCCTTGGGGCACTGGGAGATGGAGTCCCCTTGGGCACTGGGAGATGGAGTCCCCTTGGGGCATTGGGAGATGGAGTCCCCTTGGGCACTGGGAGATGGAGTCCCCTTGGGCACTGGGAGATGGAGACCCCTTGGGGCACTGGGAGATGGAGTCCCCTTGGGCACTGGGAGATGGAGTCCCCTTGGGCACTGGGAGATGGAGTCCCCTTGGGGCACTGGGAGATGGAGTCCCCTTGGGCACTGGGAGATGGAGTCCCCTTGGGGCACTGGGAGATGGAGTCCCCTTGGGGCACTGGGAGATGGAGTCCCCTTGGGCATTGGGAGATGGAGTCCCCTTGGGCACTGGGAGATGGAGTCCCCTTGGGCATTGGGAGATGGAGTCCCCTTGGGCATTGGGAGATGGAGTCCCCTTGGGGCACTGGGAGATGGAGTCCCCTTGGGCATTGGGAGATGGAGTCCCCTTGGGCATTGGGAGATGGAGTCCCCTTGGGCATTGGGAGATGGAGACCCCTTGGGCATTGGGAGATGGAGACCCCTTGGGCACTGGGAGATGGAGTCCCCTTGGGCATTGGGAGATGGAGTCCCCTTGGGGCACTGGGAGATGGAGTCCCCTTGGGCATTGGGAGATGGAGTCCCCTTGGGCATTGGGAGATGGAGTCCCCTTGGGCACTGGGAGATGGAGTCCCCTTGGGCATTGGGAGATGGAGTCCCCTTGGGGCATTGGGAGATGGAGTCCCCTTGGGCATTGGGAGATGGAGTCCCCTTGGGCACTGGGAGATGGAGTCCCCTTGGGCATTGGGAGATGGAGTCCCCTTGGGCATTGGGAGATGGAGTCCCCTTGGGGCACTGGGAGATGGAGTCCCCTTGGGCATTGGGAGATGGAGTCCCCTTGGGCACTGGGAGATGGAGTCCCCTTGGGCACTGGGAGATGGAGTCCCCTTGGGCACTGGGAGATGGAGTCCCCTTGGGCACTGGGAGATGGAGTCCCCTTGGGCATTGGGAGATGGAGTCCCCTTGGGGCATTGGGAGATGGAGTCCCCTTGGGCATTGGGAGATGGAGTCCCCTTAGGCACTGGGAGATGGAGTCCCCTTGGGGCATTGGGAGATGGAGTCCCCTTGGGCATTGGGAGATGGAGTCCCCTTGGGCACTGGGAGATGGAGTCCCCTTGGGGCACTGGGAGATGGAGTCCCCTTGGGGCATTGGGAGATGGAGTCCCCTTGGGCATTGGGAGATGGAGTCCCCTTGGGCACTGGGAGATGGAGTCCCCTTGGGCACTGGGAGATGGAGTCCCCTTGGGCATTGGGAGATGGAGTCCCCTTGGGCACTGGGAGATGGAGTCCCCTTGGGCATTGGGAGATGGAGTCCCCTTGGGGCACTGGGAGATGGAGTCCCCTTGGGCACTGGGAGATGGAGTCCCCTTGGGCACTGGGAGATGGAGTCCCCTTGGGCATTGGGAGATGGAGTCCCCTTGGGGCATTGGGAGATGGAGTCCCCTTGGGCATTGGGAGATGGAGTCCCCTTGGGGCATTGGGAGATGGAGTCCCCTTGGGGCATTGGGAGATGGAGTCCCCTTGGGCACTGGGAGATGGAGTCCCCTTGGGGCACTGGGAGATGGAGTCCCCTTGGGCACTGGGAGATGGAGTCCCCTTGGGGCACTGGGAGATGGAGTCCCCTTGGGCACTGGGAGATGGAGTCCCCTTGGGCACTGGGAGATGGAGTCCCCTTGGGGCACTGGGAGATGGAGTCCCCTTGGGCATTGGGAGATGGAGTCCCCTTGGGGCATTGGGAGATGGAGTCCCCTTGGGCATTGGGAGATGGAGTCCCCTTGGGAATTGGGAGATGGAGTCCCCTTGGGCATTGGGAGATGGAGTCCCCTTGGGCACTGGGAGATGGAGACCCCTTGGGGCATTGGGAGATGGAGTCCCCTTGGGCATTGGGAGATGGAGTCCCCTTGGGGCACTGGGAGATGGAGTCCCCTTGGGGCATTGGGAGATGGAGTCCCCTTGGGCACTGGGAGATGGAGTCCCCTTGGGCACTGGGAGATGGAGTCCCCTTGGGCACTGGGAGATGGAGTCCCCTTGGGCATTGGGAGATGGAGTCCCCTTGGGCATTGGGAGATGGAGTCCCCTTGGGCACTGGGAGATGGAGTCCCCTTGGGCACTGGGAGATGGAGTCCCCTTGGGCATTGGGAGATGGAGTCCCCTTGGGCATTGGGAGATGGAGTCCCCTTGGGCATTGGGAGATGGAGTCCCCTTGGGGCACTGGGAGATGGAGTCCCCTTGGGGCACTGGGAGATGGAGTCCCCTTGGGGCATTGGGAGATGGAGTCCCCTTGGGCATTGGGAGATGGAGTCCCCTTGGGGCATTGGGAGATGGAGTCCCCTTGGGCACTGGGAGATGGAGTCCCCTTGGGGCACTGGGAGATGGAGTCCCCTTGGGCACTGGGAGATGGAGTCCCCTTGGGGCACTGGGAGATGGAGTCCCCTTGGGGCATT
Organism: Pelecanus crispus; assembly: GCF_030463565.1. NCBI lineage: Eukaryota > Metazoa > Chordata > Aves > Pelecaniformes > Pelecanidae > Pelecanus > Pelecanus crispus. The sequence goes on from NW_027461336.1 coordinate 27,430, forward strand.
GGGAGATGGAGTCCCCTTGGGCACTGGGAGATGGAGTCCCCTTGGGCACTGGGAGATGGAGTCCCCTTGGGGCACTGGGAGATGGAGTCCCCTTGGGGCACTGGGAGATGGAGTCCCCTTGGGCACTGGGAGATGGAGTCCCCTTGGGCACTGGGAGATGGAGTCCCCTTGGGGCATTGGGAGATGGAGTCCCCTTGGGCACTGGGAGATGGAGACCCCTTGGGGCACTGGGAGATGGAGTCCCCTTGGGGCATTGGGAGATGGAGTCCCCTTGGGCATTGGGAGATGGAGTCCCCTTGGGCACTGGGAGATGGAGACCCCTTGGGGCACTGGGAGATGGAGTCCCCTTGGGCACTGGGAGATGGAGTCCCCTTGGGGCATTGGGAGATGGAGTCCCCTTGGGCACTGGGAGATGGAGTCCCCTTGGGCACTGGGAGATGGAGACCCCTTGGGGCACTGGGAGATGGAGTCCCCTTGGGCACTGGGAGATGGAGTCCCCTTGGGCACTGGGAGATGGAGTCCCCTTGGGGCACTGGGAGATGGAGTCCCCTTGGGCACTGGGAGATGGAGTCCCCTTGGGGCACTGGGAGATGGAGTCCCCTTGGGGCACTGGGAGATGGAGTCCCCTTGGGCATTGGGAGATGGAGTCCCCTTGGGCACTGGGAGATGGAGTCCCCTTGGGCATTGGGAGATGGAGTCCCCTTGGGCATTGGGAGATGGAGTCCCCTTGGGGCACTGGGAGATGGAGTCCCCTTGGGCATTGGGAGATGGAGTCCCCTTGGGCATTGGGAGATGGAGTCCCCTTGGGCATTGGGAGATGGAGACCCCTTGGGCATTGGGAGATGGAGACCCCTTGGGCACTGGGAGATGGAGTCCCCTTGGGCATTGGGAGATGGAGTCCCCTTGGGGCACTGGGAGATGGAGTCCCCTTGGGCATTGGGAGATGGAGTCCCCTTGGGCATTGGGAGATGGAGTCCCCTTGGGCACTGGGAGATGGAGTCCCCTTGGGCATTGGGAGATGGAGTCCCCTTGGGGCATTGGGAGATGGAGTCCCCTTGGGCATTGGGAGATGGAGTCCCCTTGGGCACTGGGAGATGGAGTCCCCTTGGGCATTGGGAGATGGAGTCCCCTTGGGCATTGGGAGATGGAGTCCCCTTGGGGCACTGGGAGATGGAGTCCCCTTGGGCATTGGGAGATGGAGTCCCCTTGGGCACTGGGAGATGGAGTCCCCTTGGGCACTGGGAGATGGAGTCCCCTTGGGCACTGGGAGATGGAGTCCCCTTGGGCACTGGGAGATGGAGTCCCCTTGGGCATTGGGAGATGGAGTCCCCTTGGGGCATTGGGAGATGGAGTCCCCTTGGGCATTGGGAGATGGAGTCCCCTTAGGCACTGGGAGATGGAGTCCCCTTGGGGCATTGGGAGATGGAGTCCCCTTGGGCATTGGGAGATGGAGTCCCCTTGGGCACTGGGAGATGGAGTCCCCTTGGGGCACTGGGAGATGGAGTCCCCTTGGGGCATTGGGAGATGGAGTCCCCTTGGGCATTGGGAGATGGAGTCCCCTTGGGCACTGGGAGATGGAGTCCCCTTGGGCACTGGGAGATGGAGTCCCCTTGGGCATTGGGAGATGGAGTCCCCTTGGGCACTGGGAGATGGAGTCCCCTTGGGCATTGGGAGATGGAGTCCCCTTGGGCACTGGGAGATGGAGTCCCCTTGGGCACTGGGAGATGGAGTCCCCTTGGGCACTGGGAGATGGAGTCCCCTTGGGCACTGGGAGATGGAGTCCCCTTGGGCATTGGGAGATGGAGTCCCCTTGGGGCACTGGGAGATGGAGTCCCCTTGGGCACTGGGAGATGGAGTCCCCTTGGGCACTGGGAGATGGAGTCCCCTTGGGCATTGGGAGATGGAGTCCCCTTGGGGCATTGGGAGATGGAGTCCCCTTGGGCATTGGGAGATGGAGTCCCCTTGGGGCATTGGGAGATGGAGTCCCCTTGGGGCATTGGGAGATGGAGTCCCCTTGGGCACTGGGAGATGGAGTCCCCTTGGGGCACTGGGAGATGGAGTCCCCTTGGGCACTGGGAGATGGAGTCCCCTTGGGGCACTGGGAGATGGAGTCCCCTTGGGCATTGGGAGATGGAGTCCCCTTGGGCACTGGGAGATGGAGTCCCCTTGGGGCACTGGGAGATGGAGTCCCCTTGGGCATTGGGAGATGGAGTCCCCTTGGGGCATTGGGAGATGGAGTCCCCTTGGGCATTGGGAGATGGAGTCCCCTTGGGAATTGGGAGATGGAGTCCCCTTGGGCATTGGGAGATGGAGTCCCCTTGGGCACTGGGAGATGGAGTCCCCTTGGGCACTGGGAGATGGAGTCCCCTTGGGGCATTGGGAGATGGAGTCCCCTTGGGCATTGGGAGATGGAGTCCCCTTGGGGCATTGGGAGATGGAGTCCCCTTGGGCATTGGGAGATGGAGTCCCCTTGGGCACTGGGAGATGGAGTCCCCTTGGGCATTGGGAGATGGAGTCCCCTTGGGCATTGGGAGATGGAGTCCCCTTGGGCATTGGGAGATGGAGTCCCCTTGGGAATTGGGAGATGGAGTCCCCTTGGGCACTGGGAGATGGAGTCCCCTTGGGCACTGGGAGATGGAGTCCCCTTGGGGCACTGGGAGATGGAGTCCCCTTGGGCACTGGGAGATGGAGTCCCCTTGGGGCACTGGGAGATGGAGTCCCCTTGGGCATTGGGAGATGGAGTCCCCTTGGGCACTGGGAGATGGAGTCCCCTTGGGCACTGGGAGATGGAGTCCCCTTGGGCACTGGGAGATGGAGACCCCTTGGGGCACTGGGAGATGGAGTCCCCTTGGGCACTGGGAGATGGAGTCCCCTTGGGCACTGGGAGATGGAGTCCCCTTGGGCATTGGGAGATGGAGTCCCCTTGGGGCACTGGGAGATGGAGTCCCCTTGGGGCATTGGGAGATGGAGTCCCCTTGGGCACTGGGAGATGGAGTCCCCTTGGGCATTGGGAGATGGAGTCCCCTTGGGGCATTGGGAGATGGAGTCCCCTTGGGCATTGGGAGATGGAGTCCCCTTGGGCATTGGGAGATGGAGTCCCCTTGGGCACTGGGAGATGGAGACCCCTTGGGGCACTGGGAGATGGAGTCCCCTTGGGCACTGGGAGATGGAGTCCCCTTGGGCACTGGGAGATGGAGTCCCCTTGGGGCACTGGGAGATGGAGTCCCCTTGGGCACTGGGAGATGGAGTCCCCTTGGGGCATTGGGAGATGGAGTCCCCTTGGGCACTGGGAGATGGAGTCCCCTTGGGAATTGGGAGATGGAGTCCCCTTGGGGCACTGGGAGATGGAGTCCCCTTGGGCATTGGGAGATGGAGTCCCCTTGGGCATTGGGAGATGGAGTCCCCTTGGGCACTGGGAGATGGAGTCCCCTTGGGAATTGGGAGATGGAGTCCCCTTGGGGCATTGGGAGATGGAGTCCCCTTGGGGCACTGGGAGATGGAGTCCCCTTGGGAATTGGGAGATGGAGTCCCCTTGGGCACTGGGAGATGGAGTCCCCTTGGGCACTGGGAGATGGAGTCCCCTTGGGCACTGGGAGATGGAGTCCCCTTGGGCATTGGGAGATGGAGTCCCCTTGGGCATTGGGAGATGGAGTCCCCTTGGGCATTGGGAGATGCCTGCACAGGTGTGCGTGTGCGCACAGGTGCGTGTTCACGCGTGTGCCGTGGCTCCAGCTGTCCCCACGCGTGAACGTGCGCGCCTGTGCAAACCTGCCCAGCTCTCCGTGTGCACCGCGTGCAGCAGCCACGCGCGGGTGCGCTCCGCGTGTTCCGGCGTGCCCCTGTCGGCGCCCAGGTGTGGGTGCCTCCCCCGCGGACGCCGGGCTGTGCCACACCGCCGTGCCGTGCCGTGCCGGCGGTGCCATCCTGGACGGGGCTGTCCCCGGCCCCAGGCATGCACCCAGCACCCCGCTGGCGGCACCGGCCACTGCCCCCGCATCCAGGGATTCCCGCAGCGGAGGGGTCTGGCCCCGTGGTCCCCCCGCCCCGAGCGGTGCAGCCCCCCTGTCCCGCCCGGCTCTGGCCTGCGGACCCCCGGCACCGGGTCGGGCCGTGCCCAGCGCGGCGGGAAGCAGCGGCGCAGGCGGGCGCAAGCGGGCGCAGGGCGAGTTTATTGCGGCCGGAGCCGGGGAGCAGAGCAGGGAGAGGCCAGGCTGGGCTGGGGGCACCGCGCCCCCCCGCCACCCCCTGAGGGTCCCCGGGGAGCCGCAGCCCCGGCTCCTCGCCCCCAGCCCGGCCTGGGGACGGCGGCAGGCGGAGCCGGGGGGCACCGGGGGTGCCGGGGTTGCGCGGGGGGCGGTGAGGGGCCGGTGGGTGCGGGGCGCACGGAGGCACGGGGGGTCCTGGGGGTACACGGAGCTGCGGCCGGCCCGGGGGGCGCACGGAGGCGCCGGGGGGCTCAGGGGGGCCCGAGGCTGCTGACGGTGGTGTAGCTGAACTTGGAGAGCGAGGCGTTGGCGTTGGCCACCTCCTCCTCGAGCGGGCGGCGCGGGCAGGCGCGGCGGCAGCCGGCGCAGGTGGCCAGGAAGGCTTTGCGGAAGCGGCGGTTCATGAAGCAGTAGATGAGGGGGTTGGCGCAGGCGGAGGTGTAGGAGAGGAGGTGGATGAAGGAGATGGGGGTCCCCGAGAGCGCCCGCTGGGCCGCCTGCGGGGCGAAGGCGCGCCACGTGTTGGCGGTGAAGACGGGCAGCCAGCAGAGGAAGAACATGGCCACGATGACCACCAGCATGCGGATCACGCGCCGCTTGGCCACCAGCTTCGCCTCCGAGCTGTTGATGCGCGCCCGGTCCTGCTGCGCGCCCGCCGCGCCCAGCGCCCGCAGCTCCAGCGCGCCGCCCGGCCGGGAGAGCTGCAGGTAGCAGCCGTCCCCCTCGTCGCAGGCGGGCGCCGGCTCCCCGCCGCCGTTGCGCTGAGCTGCGGGGCGGAGGGGACGCGGTCACGGCCACGGCACGGCGGCGACCGGCGGCGCCCCGAGCGCGGCCTCCGCCGGGACGCGGCGGGGGCGGCGGCGCGGGCGCGCGGCCCCAGGGACCCCCGCGACGGCGAGGGGCCGGCGCGGGGACGCAGCCCTCGTCGCGGCGCTGGGGGCTGTGCCGGCGCGGGGGTCGCGCCGCCCCCCGCCCCGGCCCCTCACCTGCAGCCTCCCCCTTGACGTCCAGCTCGAAGCGGATGCCTCGGTAGAGCTCGCGGGAGATGAGCCCGTACGCCACGATCATCACCACGCCGGGGATGAAGAAGAGGACGAGGAGCAGCAGGACGTACCTGAGGGACGCGGCGCCCGTCGCTCGGCGGCCCCTCGCCAGCCCGGCCGCAGCCGCGGGGCCGCTGGCCGGACTGTGCCCCCCACGCCTTGCGCCGGGGGTCCCGGTGGCGGACGGGGGGTCCCGGGGGCGGGCGGGGGTCCCCGGGGGGGGCCGACTCACCAAGCTTGCCGCACGCGCTCGCTGGGCCAGTCGTGGGTGCACTGGCTGACGGGCGGGCGGGCGGCGCGGGCGGGCGCGGCGTGCGTGGTGCTGTAGACGGCGTAGGGCAGCATGAGCAGCGCCGAGAGCAGCCAGGTGCCGGCGATGACCCGGCAGGCGTGCGAGCGCGTCTGCCAGACGCGGGACTGCAGCGGGTTGCAGATGGCACTGTACCGCTCGATGGCGATGGCCACCAGGCTGAAGGTGGAGACGGAGACGGAGATGCCTGCGGGCGGCGAGGGTCAGCGCCCGCGGCACGCAGCGCCCGCGGCACGGCGCGGCGCGGCTCAACCGCCCGCCGCCCGCCGCCCCCTCCTACCCATGAGGTACGCCATGAGCTTGCAGACGGCCTCGCCGAAGACGAAGGTGCCCATGAGGTTGGGGACGAGCGTGAAGGGCATGCAGCAGAGCGCCAGCATCAGGTCGCTGAGGGCCAGGGAGAGCAGGAAGGAGTTGGTGACGGTGCGCAGGCGGCGGTTCAGGAGCAGCACGGCCACCACCAGGGCGTTCCCGCAGACGCTCAGCACGAAGATCAGCGCGTAGAGCAGGACGCGCACCGTCAGGTCCAGGTCTGCGGGCGGCGGGGTCACCGGATGCCACGCGGGCGCCCCGGCGGCGCCCCGGCTGCCGAGGTGCCCCCCGCTCCCCGCGCACCGGGGGTCCGGGGCCCGCGTCCCCTCTGCGTGGCTGCCACCGCAGCGGGCCTGGGGCTGCGACGGCCCACCCCTGCCCCCCGCCTCGGCTCTGCGCTCGTGCCGCCGCCGGGCTGGGCTCCGGCACCGCGGCACCCCAAGCTGGCTGGGTGCCGGCGCTGGAGCCGCGGCGCTACCGCCGTCCTGCCCTCCCGGTGCCCGCGCCCCCGCGCCCCCGGCCGCGCGGGGACGTGACCGTGGCCGTTCATCCCCCGGCAGCCGAACGACGGCCGGTGCCGCCACCGCGTCCCGCTGCCCGCGGAGCCCCGGCCGGGCGTGGTGGGGCGGCGTGGGGTGGGCCGGGGGTCCTGGCCCCCGGCAGCGCGGTGGGGGTGCGGGGCGGGCAGCGGCTGCGCCCTGTGGGGCCCCTGCCGGGGCGTCCCCCCCGCCCCGCTTCCCGGTGCCCCCCGGCCAGAGCCCGGCTCGCACCCCGGGCACCCCGCTGTGCCGCCCCGGGACCACCGGGCAGCGCCCGGGACGCCGAGCCCCCAGCCCGCGGCGCGTGGCTGCTGGGTGCGGGGCACGGTGGGGGGCACGGTGGGGGGCACGGTGGGGGGCACGGTGGGGGGCACGGTGGGGGCTCTGGGCCGCGCCGGGCTCGCAGGCGGGGAGCACCGGGGCGCCCGGCGGGACGAAGCGGGGTGCGCCGGGCAGGCGGATGGGGGGCGCGGATGGGGTGTGCGGTGGGCTGCACCGCGCCGCGGGATGGAGCGGGGCAGGCAGAGGGGCACCGGGGGGCAGCGGGAGGCACGGGGGTGCAGGGGGGTGCACGGGCGTGCACTGGGGGGCAGCGGGAGGCACGGGGGGGTGCACGGGGATGCACCAGAAGGAATGGCGGGGTGCAGGGGGGTGCAGGGGGGTGCAGGGGGGTGCACTGGGAGGCACGGGGGGGTGCACGGGAGTGCACCAGAAGGAATGGCGGGGTGCAGGGGGATGCAGGGGGGTGCAGGGGGGTGCACTGGGAGGCACGGAGATGCAGCGGGGGTGCACCAGAAGGAATGGCGGGGTGCAGGGGGATGCACCGGGAGGCATGGAGGGGTGCACGGGGTGCATGGGGGTGCAGTGGGGTGCAGGGGGATGCACCGGGGTGCACGGGCGTGCATGGGGGGTGTACCAGGAGGCACGGGGGTGCACCGGGAGGCACAGCGGGGTGCACGGGGAGGCACTGGGAGACACAGGGATGCAGCGGGGTGCACGGGGGGTACACGGGGAGGCACGGGGGTGCACGGCAGGGTGCATGGGGATGCACCGGGGTGCACATGGATGCACTGGGATGGACTGGGGGTGCACTGGGAGGCACGGCGGGGTGCACGGGGGTGCACCAGAAGGAACAGTGGGGTGCACAGGGATGCACAGCGGTGCACCGGGAGGCACGGGGATGCACCAGAAGGAATGGCGGGGTGCAGGGGGGTGCGCCAGGGTGCACGGGGATGCACTGGGGTGCACCGGGGGTGCACCGGGAGGCACTGGGAGGCACGGGGATGCACCGGGGTGCACGGGGGGTGCACGGAGAGGCACTGGGAGGCACAGCAGGGTGCACGGGGATGCACTGGGGTGCACGGGGGGTACACGGGGAGGCACGGCAGGGTGCACGGGGGGTGCACAGGGAGGCACTGGGGTGCACGGGGGTGCACCAGAAGGAACAGTGGGGTACACAGGGATGCACAGCGGTGCACCAGGAGGCACGGGGATGCATGGGGGGTGCACGGGGATGCAGCGGGAGGGCCACGGGGATGCAGCGGGGTGCACGGGGGGTACACGGGGAGGCACGGGGGTGCACGGCGGGGTGCATGGGGAGGCACTGGGAGGCGCGGCAGGGTGCACGGGGATGCACCGGGGTGCACAGGGGGATGCACGGGGGTGCACCGGGAGGCACGAGGATGCAGCGGGATGCACGGGGCAGGCGGGGGGTGCACGGGGATGCAGTGGGGTGCATGGGGGGGTGCAGCGGGAGGCACGGGGGGTGCACGGGGCAGGCGGGGGGTGCACAGGGGGGTGCACGGGGGTGCACTGGGAGGCACAGGGGGTGCAGCGGGAGGCACGGGGGTGCACGGGGATGCACGGGGGTGTACCGGGAGGCACACGGGGATGCTCCGGGAGGCACAGGGGTGCACAGGGATGCACTGGGGTGCACGGGGGGTGCAGCGGGAGGCACGGGGGGTGCACGGGGCAGGCGGGGGGTGCACAGGGATGCACAGGGGGTGCACGGGGATGCACTGGGGTGCACGGGGGGTGCAGCGGGAGGCACGGGGGTGCACGGGGATGCACGGGGGTGTACCGGGAGGCACACGGGGATGCTCCGGGAGGCACAGGGGTGCACGGGGATGCACTGGGTGCAGAGGGGGTGCAGCGGGAGGCACGGGGGTGCACGGGGCAGGCGGGGGGTGCACAGGGGGTGCACGGGGGTGCACTGGGAGGCACAGGGGGTGCAGCGGGAGGCACGGGGGTGCACGGGGATGCACGGGGGTGTACCGGGAGGCACACGGGGATGCTCCGGGAGGCACAGGGGTGCACAGGGATGCACTGGGGTGCACGGGGGGGTGCAGCGGGAGGCACGGGGGTGCACGGGGCAGGCGGGGGGTGCACAGGGATGCACAGGGGGTGCACGGGGATGCACTGGGGTGCACGGGGGGTGCAGCGGGGAGGCACGGGGGTGCACGGGGATGCACGGGGGTGTACCGGGAGGCACACGGGGATGCTCCGGGAGGCACAGGGGTGCACGGGGATGCACTGGGGTGCAGAGGGGGTGCAGCGGGAGGCACGGGGGTGCACGGGGCAGGCGGGGGGTGCACGGGGATGCAGTGGGGTGCACGGGGGGGTGCAGCGGGAGGCACGGGGGTGTACCGGGAGGCACACGGGGATGCACAGGGGGTGCACGGGGATGCACTGGGGTGCACGGGGGGTGCAGCGGGAGGCACGGGGGTGCACGGGGATGCACGGGGGTGTACCGGGAGGCACACGGGGATGCTCCGGGAGGCACGGGGGTGCACGGGGGTGCAGAGGGGGTGCAGAGGGGTGCCCCTCCCGCCCCGCTCTCACCTTTGGGCGCCGGGGGCCCGCGGGGGCCCCTGCGGAGGAGGTCGCAGGCGGAGCCGTTCCCGGCGGAGCCGCTGCCGGTGCCGGGGCCGGGGGCCGTGGCGGGGCCGGAGCCGTTCCCGGGCCGGCAGAGCAGCTCCTGCAGAGACTCGTTCAGGCGGCGGGGGTCCATGGCCGCGACCCTCACAGCCGCCCCGCGCCCACCGCCCGGCCGGCGGCCCGAGAGGAGGAGGAGGAGGAGGAGGAGGAGGAGGAGGAGGAGGAGGAGGAGGAGGAGGAGGAGGAGGAGGAGGAGGAGAGGAGAGGGGGAGAGGGGGAGAGGAGGCTCCGCTCCGCTCCGGGGCCGCCGGGCAGTGAGCGGGGGCGGTGCCCGGCGAGGGGCGGGCCGGGGGCGGGGGCGGGGGCGGGGGGAGGGGGGGGCGGGGGGGGCTGCGGCCGGAGCCGGCGGGGGCTCGGAGGGGTCTGAGGGGTCGGGGGGGGTCAGGGGGTAGAGGGGGTCTTGGGGTGGGAGGGGTCGGCGGGCTCCGGGTGCTCGGGGGGGTCAGGGGTTCGGGGGGGTCTTGGGGTCTGAGGGGTCGTGGGCTCGGGGGGCTCGGGGGGCTCGGGGGGGTCAGGGGGTTGGGGGGCTCGGGGGGGTCGTGGGCTCGGGGGGCTCGGGGGGGTCAGGGGGTCGGGGGCTCGGGGGGGTCGTGGGGTCGGAGCGGTCGGGGGGCGCTTGGAGTGCTCGGGGGGGGTCAGGGGGTTGGGGGGCTCGGGGGGGTCCAGGGGTGTTCGGGGGGGTCAGGGGCTCGGAGGGCTCGGGGTGCTGGGGGTGCGTCAGGGGCTCGGAGGGCTCGGGGTGCTGGGGGTGCCAGGGGGTCTGGGGTTGTCGGGGGGCGCGGGGGGGTGGGGGGGCTCGGGGGGGCTTGGGGGGGCTCAGGGGGGGGTCAGGGGGGTCGGGGGGGGTCGGGGGTGCTGGGGGGTGCCAGGGGTCCGGGGTTCTCGGGGGGGTCGGGGGCTCGGGGGTGTTCGGGGGGCTCGGGGGGGGTCAGGGGCTCGGAGGGCTCGGGGTGCTGGGGGTGCCAGGGGGTCTGGGGTTGTCGGGGGCGCGGGGGGGGTGGGGGCTCGGGGGGGTCGCCGGTCGCTCCTGGGGGGGCGGTGGCTGTCACCGTGGTGCCGGTCCCCGGTGCTGCCGGCTCCCCCCGCCCCCCCCGCCCCGTTCCCCGCCGCCGCTTTCCCCGGGACCCCCGGGACCCCCGGGACCCCCCCGGCACCGCCCGGCACCACCCCGGCCCCCCGGTGCTGCTTCTGCCCCGGCCCCATCCCGACCCATCCCAGCCCCCATCCCGACCCATCCCGACCCATCCCGACCCCATCCTGGGCCCCATCCCGACCCATCCCGACCCCATCCCGACCCCATCCCGGCCCATCCCGACCCATCCCGACCCATCCCGACCCCATCCTGGCCCCATCCCGACCCATCCCGACCCCATCCCGACCCCATCCCGGCCCATCCCGACCCCATCCCGACCCCATCCCAACCCATCCGGACCCATCCCGACCCCATCCCAGCCCCATCCCGGCCCCATCCCGGCCCCATCCCGACCCATCCCAGCCCATCCCAGCCCCATCCCGGCCCCATCCCGGCCCCATCCCAGCCCATCCCGGCCCATCCCGGCCCATATCCCAACCCCTGTCCCTGCTCCTACCCCTCTCCCTGTCCCTATCCATAGCCTTATCCCAATCCCTGTCCCTATCCCCAATCCTTCCCTGCCCCATCTTATTCCTGCCCTGCCCCTATCGATATCCATGTCCATGTCCCTGCCCCAGCCCCAGCCCCAGCCCCATCCCTATCCCTATCCATAGCCTTATCCCTATCCCTATCCCAATCCCAATCCCTATCCCTATCCCTATCCCTATCCCTATCCCAATCCCAATCCCTATCCCTATCCCTATCCCTATCCCTATCCCAATCCCAATCCCTATCCCTATCCCAATCCCAATCCCTATCCCTATCCCTATCCCAATCCCTATCCCAATCCCAATCCCAATCCCAATCCCTATCCCTATCCCAATCCCTATCCCAATCCCAATCCCAATCCCAATCCCTATCCCAATCCCTATCCAATCCCAATCCCTATCCCAATCCCTATCCCAATCCCTATCCCAATCCCAATCCCTATCCCTATCCCTATCCCTATCCCTATCCCTATCCCTATCCCAATCCCAATCCCAATCCCAATCCCCTATCCCAATCCCTATCCAATCCCAATCCCTATCCCAATCCCTATCCCAATCCCTATCCCAATCCCAATCCCTATCCCTATCCCTATCCCTATCCCTATCCCTATCCCTATCCCCAATCCCTATCCCAATCCCAATCCCTATCCCAATCCCTATCCTTTTCCCAATCCCAATCCCTATCCCAATCCCTATCCAATCCCAATCCCAATCCCAATAATCCCAATCCCTATCCCTATCCCTATCCATATCCATATCCCTCCCCCATCCCGATCCCGATCCCCGTCCCCATCCGGTGCCACCGCCGTTGCCGCGCTCTCCCGGTCCATGAACAGCCCATCGTCACCTAGCAACGGCTGTGCCTGTTGCCTAGCAACGGCTGTGCCCGTCACCCGGCAACGGCTGTGCCCGTCACCTAGCAACAGCTGTGCCTGTTACCTAGCAACGGCTGTGCCCGTTACCTAGCAACGGCTGTGCCCGTCACCCGGCAACGGCTGTGCCCGTCACCTAGCAACGGCTGTGCCCGTTACCTAGCAACAGCTGTGCCTGTCACCTAGCAAACGGCTGTGCCCGTCACCTGGCAACGGCTGTGCCCGTCACCCGGCAACGGCTGTGCCCGTCACCCAGCAGCGGCTGTCACTGTCACCCCAGCAGCGGCTGTGCCCGTCCCGGCGAGGGCTGCCCCCGACCCCCCGCCGCCGCTGCCGCTGCTCCCCCCCTCCCCCCCGGGACCCTCAGCGCCCGGGGCCCCGCACCCCCCGCGCCCCCCGCACCCCCCGCACCCCCCACCCCGGGGGGGCCCTGAGCGCTGGGGGGGTCCTGAGCCCCCCTGGGACCCCCGCACCCCGGGGGGGACCCCAGGGCCCGGGGGGGTCCTGAGCTCTGGGGGGACCCTGCACCCCCCCTGGGACCCTGCACCCTGGGGGGGCCCTGCGCCCCTCCGGGACCCTGAGCCCCCCTGGGACCCTGCACCCCTGTGGGACCCTGCACCTTGGGGGGACCCTGAGCCCCCCTGGGACCCTGAGCCTCCATGGGACCCCGCACCCCTGTGGGACCCTGCGCCCCCCCCGGGACCCTGCACCTTGGGGGGACCCTGAGCCCCCCTGGGACCCCCGCACCCCTGTGGGACCCTGCACCTTGGGGGGACCCTGAGCCCCCCTGGGACCCCCGCACCCCTGTGGGACCCTGCGCCCCCCCAGGACCCTGCACCTTGGGGGGACCCTGCACCCCTGTGGGACCCTGTGCCCCCGTGGGACCCTGAGCCCCCCTGGGACCCCTGCACCCCTGTGGGACCCTGAGCTCCCCCGGGACCCTGAGCCTCCATGGGACCCCTGCGCCCCCGCAGGACCCTCTCCCGGCGCAGGGCCCGTTCCCCCGGCAGGCCGCCGGTGCCGCCGGTGCCGGTGCCGCAGCCGTCGCTCGAGGCGCCGGACGCGCAGCGCCAGCTTGCAGGGCGCCCGACTCCAGCCGTGCCAGCAGCCGCGCCGCCCGGCTCCGCAGCCCCTCCAGGGCCGCCTCCATCGCCCGCGTCCGGCGCTCGGCCTCCGCCGCCGCCGCCTCGGCGCCCGCGTCCAGCTTGCCCACGTGCCGCAGCAGCTGGCGGCCCTTGGCCTCCATGGCGGCGCGGGCGCCGGGGAACTGGCTCAGCACGGCCGCCAGGTCCTCCTTGGAGAGGCAGAAGAGGTCGGAGTAGCCGATGCTGACGATGTCGGCCGTGCGCCGGTTCCCCGCGGCGTTCCCTGCGGCGCGGGAGGAGAGCGGGGGGCTGCGGTGAGGCCGGGGCGGCCGCGGCGGGGCCGCGGCGGGGAGCGGCGGGGGCCGACCTTGGATGCCGATGAGGCTGATCTCCCCGAAATAGAGCCCCTCGCCCAGCACGGCCAGCCGCGTGACGCCGTCCTCCGCCAGCACGGCCAGCCGGCCCTCGCGGACGAAGTACATCTCGCACCCCAACGTCGCCCCTGCGGCACACGAGCTCGCCGGGGGCCGCAGGCCCGGGGCCGCAGCCGCAGCGCCAGCCGCTGCAGCACGCCGCGCTCCCAGCCGCGGAAGAGGCCAACGCGGCGCAGGGCCGGGAGGTGGACGGCGGCCGCCCACCTCCGCCCGCAGCCCGGGGGGCAGGTGCCGCAGCACCGCCGGCTCCGCCGGCAGCTTGCGCTGCTCCCGCAGGTGCCGGTGCCAGCGGCCACCCGCCGCGCCAGCCGCCCGCCCCGCGCCCCGCGCCCGCAGGTAGCGCCGCAACCGGCTCGGCGTCGGGGGTAGAAGGCGGCGTCGGCCGCGTCCACGTTGGAGACGACGGAGGCGATGCCGCCCGTGATGGCGGCGAAGCCCAGCACGGCCAGGAGGAAGCCGGCGGTGAGGAAGAGGAACTCCTCCTCGCGCCGGGGCTGCGGCGTGTCGCCCACGGTGGCGAGGACGAGGGTGGAGACGTAGAAGCTGTGCAGGTACTGCCGCAGCGGGGCGGCTGGCGTTGGGGCAGACCCAGGCGTCGGCGCCCAGCCCCAGCCGGGCCGAGAGGGCGAAGTAGAGGCAGCCGTGCCAGTGGGATGGCGACGACCCCGCCGAGCGCCAGCTTGGCGAGGCGGAAGGCGTTGGGGCGGGCCGCGCGCGTCTCCCGCCGCGCCAAGGCCTCCAGCAGCCGCGGCGCCCGCAGGCAGCGGTTGGCGCGCACCGCCGGCGCGCCGGGCCCCAGGCGCAGGTACAGCAGGTCGGTGGGCAGCACCGCGGCCGCGTCCCAGAGGAAGGACCGGGAGCGCAGGTAGCGCCGCCGGATCCGGCCGCGGTCCCGCACCAGCATGCCGTCCTCCAGGAAGCCTGGGGGGCGGCGGGTCAGGAGCCCCATCGCCGCCGGGGGTCCGCGGCGGGGGGGCACGCCGGCGCGGGGGGGGGTCTCCCGGCGAGGGGGGGGCCCCGAGCGATGCGCGACGGGCGCGGGGGCGGCGCGGGGGGGTCCCCATGGGGTCCTCGCCGGGGCTGGGGTCCCTGCGCTGCCGGCGGTGGGTGCGGGGACCCCCGCGTGCCCACCCCCCCGCACCGGGCTGGCTGCTGGGGCGAGGGCGGTGCCGGCCGGGTGGGGGGTGCGCGGGCGGGGGCGCGGGCGCGTGCCCCGCGACGGTCTGACGCGTGGGTGCGCGTGCGTGTGTGCGCGTGCGTGCGTGCGGGTGTGCGCGCGGGTGTGCGCGCGTGTGGCTGCTTGCACGTAGCTGTGGGCGCAGACGTGCGCCTGTGTGCGCGTGAACGCATCTGCGCACGCAGGTTAGCGTGCGTTTGCGGGGGCAGGCGTGGGGCAGGCGCGGGGCAGTCATGTGGCAGGCGTGGCACAGGCATTGCACAGGCATGGGGCAGGCGCGGGGCAGGTGTGGGGCAGGCATGGGGCAGGTGTGGGGCCCGCAGGGTGCAGGCATGGGGCAGGCGTGGGGCAGGTGTGGGGCAGGCGTGGGGCCCGCAGGGTGCAGGCATGGTGCAGGCGTGGGGCAGGTGTGGGGAAGGTGTGGGGCAGGCATGGGGCAGGCGTGGGACAAGCAAGTGGCAGGCGTGGCACAGGAGCAGCACAGGCATGGGGGCAGGCATGTGGCAGGCGTGGGGCAGGTGTGGGGCAGGCGTGGCACAGGCATGGCACAGGCATGGGGCAGGCATGGGGCAGGCTTGGGGCAGGCGTGGGGCAGGTGTGGGGCAGGCATGTGGCAGGTGTGGGGCAGTCATGTGGCAGGCGTGGCACAGGCGTGGCACAGGCGTGGGGCACGTGTGGGGCAGGCGTGGGGCAGGCATGGGGCAGGTGTGGGGCAGGCATGCGGCAGGCATGGGACAAGCATGTGGCGGGGGGCGTGACACAGGAGCAGCACAGGCATGGGGCAGGCATGGGGCAGGTGTGGGGCAGGCGTGGGGCAGGCGTGGCACAGGTGCGGCACAGGCATGGGGCAGGCTTGGGGCCAGCGTGGGGCAGGCGTGGGGCCGGTGTGGGGCAGGCGTGGGGCCGGTGTGGGACAAGCATGTGGCAGGCGTGGCACAGGCGCGGCACAGGAATGGGGCGGGCGTGGCACAGGCGTCGGGCAGGCGTGGGGCAGGCGCGGGGCAGGCGTGGGGCAGGTGTGGGGCAGGTGTAGGGCAGGCATGGGGCGGGCGTGGCACAGGAGTGGGGCAGGCGTGGGGCAGGTGTGGGGCAGGCGTGGGACAAGCATGTGGCGGGCGTGACACAGGAGCAGCACAGGCATGGGGCAGGTGTGGGGCAGGCGTGGCACAGGTGCGGCACAGGCATGGGGCAGGCATGGGGCCAGCATGGGGCAGGCGTGGGGCTGGTGTGGGGCAGGCGTGGGGCAGGCGTGGGACAAGCATGTGGCAGGCATGGCACAGGAATGGGGCAGGCGTGGCACAGGCGTGGGGCGGGCGTGGGGCGGGCGTGGGGCAGGTGTGGGGCAGGCGTGGGGCAGGCGTGGGGCAGGTGTGGGGCAGGCGTGGGGCAGGTGTGGGGCAGGCGTGGGGCAGGCGTGGGGCAGGCGCGGGGCAGGCGTGGGGCAGGCTTGGGGCAGGCATGGGGCAGGCTTGGGGCAGGTGTGGGGCAGGCGCGGGGCAGGCGTGGGGCAGGCGTGGGGCAGGCGTGGGCAGGCGTGGCACAGGTGCGGCACAGGCATGGGGCAGGCTTTGGGGCCAGCGTGGGGCAGGTGTGGGGCCGGTGTGGGGCAGGCGTGGGGCAGGCGTGGGACAAGCATGTGGCAGGCGTGGGCACAGGAATGGGGCGGGCGTGGGGCAGGCGTGGGGCAGGCGTGGCACAGGAGTGGGCAGGTGTGGGCAGGCGCGGGGCAGGCGTGGGGCAGGCGTGGCACAGGAGTGGGCAGGTGTGGGGCAGGCGTGGGGCAGGTGTGGGGCAGGTGCGGGGCAGGCGTGGGGCAGGTGCGGGGCAGGCGTGGGGCAGGCGTGGGGCAGGCGGTGGGGCGGGCGTGGGGCAGGAGTGGGCAGGTGTGGGGGCAGGCGTGGGGCGGGCGTGGCACAGGTGTGGGGCAGGCGTGGGGCAGGCGTGGGGCAGGCGTGGGGCAGGCGTGGCACAGGAGTGGGCAGGTGTGGGGCAGGCGTGGGGCAGGTGTGGGGCAGGCGTGGGGCAGGCGCGGGGCAGGCGTGGCACAGGCGTGGGGCAGGCGTGGGGCAGGCGCGGGCACGCACCGGTGTGGAGCCGCGCGGCCATGGTCCAGCAGGTAGAGCGCGTCGCAGACGTAGTCCAGGCTCAGCCACAGCGCCATGTGCCGCTGCTGCACGGCGGGGAAGCAGCACCTGCAGCGCCGGGCGGCGTCACCGGCGCCGGCACCGCGCCCGGGGCCCCCGGGGTGCCCCCCCGCGCCCCCACCCCGGCCCCCGGCGCCCACCCTCGCTGTGGGCGCCGGGGGCCTTCGGCAGCAGCGCCCGGGCACCTGCAGATGAGGACGACCCAGTTGTAGAGCACCGGCAGCGCCATGGACGCTGATCCACCGGTAGTACCAGTCTCCGGAGGGGTCCAGGATCCAGTTTTGGGGGGCGGCGTCGGCGCTGCCGGAGGGGGGCAGAGGGGGCTCAGGGCTGCAACCCCAGCCCCGCCGCGCCGGCCCCGCCACCCCTGCGCCGGGCCCATGCCGCCGCTGGCTCCGTGGCTCGGCCGGGCCCTCGCCGCGGCGCGGGGGGCGAGGGGGGGTCCCGGCCGCGCGCTCCCACCCCGCGCCCCCTCGGCTGGGCGCCGTGCCACGCTCACCCGCAGGCGTGCCCGGTGCTGGTGCCAGGCTCGGCCGTGGCGGGTGAGCCCGGTGGTGCCCCCGCGGTTGGGGCCGAACCCAACGGCGCGACAGGCGGGAGCCGAGGCCGTGCATCCTGCGCCGCGAGTGCCGGTGAGGGTCCCGCGGTCCCGGGGCACCCGGTGGGCGCGGCGGCCCAGCCGCAGCACCGAGCGCGGGTCCCTTGGCGCGACGCAGCCGCACGGCTCTGCCGGCGCCGGGTGCATCCCGGCAACGCGGGCATCCCCCGGGATGCCGGGGCCGCGCCAGCACCGGGGCGGCGGGGCCGTCGCCGGGCTCTGCCGGGGCTGTGGCGCGGGAGCCCCTGCCCTGGGTTTGGGCGCAGCCGGGCAGAGCCGGGGGCTCTGCGGGACGCCCGGCGCCGGGGTCGGGGTGCAGGGGGGGCGTCGGGGCTCAGCCCCAGCAGCGGCTCAGCACCGTGCGGCCGCTCGCTGCCCCGGGGGTGGGGAGAGAATCGGGGGAGTTGGGGTGAGAAACACTGCTGGGGGGGAGGGAAAAACAGGTTAATCGTTGAAATAAAGTAAAATGGCAATGATAATAGTAACAATATAATAATAACAATATCCAAAGCAAGTGATGCACAATGCAATTGCTCACCACCCGCCGACCGATGCCCAGCCAGTTCCCAGCAGCGATCGCTGCTCCCCGGCCAACCCCCCCCAGTTTCCATACTGCCCATGACGCCGTATGGTATGGAATGGCCCTTGGGGCAGTTGGGATCAACTCTCCTGGCTGTGCCCCCTCCCAGCTCCTTGTGCCCCTGGCAGAGCAGGGGGAGCTGGAAAGTCATGGAATCATGGAACCGTTGAGGTTGGCAAAGCCCTTGAAGATCGCCCAGCCCAGCCATTGACCCAACGCTGCCAAGGCCACACCAAACCCATCAAGGGCAGAGTCATCATTCCATGTTTCCTGCCTTGGGGGCTGGGTTATTTGTTAATGAAAGTAAAAACTGGGAATCATTAAGGTTGGAAAGGATCTCTAAGATCATCAGTCCAACCATCACCCCAACACCCCCATGCCCACTAAACCATGTCCCCAAGTGCCACCTCTGCCCATTTTTTGAACCCCTCCAGGGCTGGGGACTCCCCCACCTCTCTGGGCAGCCTGGTCCAATGCTTGACCACCCTTTCCATGAAGAAATTTCTCCCAATATCCAATCTAAACCTCCCCTGGCGCAGCTTGAGCCTGTTTTGTCTCATCCCATCGCTGTTCCGTGGCAGCAGAGCCCAGCACCCCCCCAGCCCCCCAGCCGTCGCGGTCGCCCCGCGCCGCAGCAGCCCGGGCCTGGCGTCAGCGCTGCTCAGCGACAGCCGCACCGGCCCCGCGCCGTCAGCGCTGCTCTCGCCCCAGAGCCAACCCGCGGCGCCGTGCCCGCTGCCGGGAGGAACGTCACCTCCATGGCAGCCGAAAGCGGGGCGGCGCAGCGGTGTGGGGAGGTGTGGGGCAGCAGCGCCGGGGCAGCTCGGTGCTCGGTGCCAGCACCAGGGTGGCTTGGTGCTCGGCGCTTGGTGCTTGGTGCTCAGTGCTCGGTGCCAGCACCGGGGCGGCTCGGTGCTCGGTGCTCAGTGTTCAGTGCTCAGTGCTCGGTGCTTGGTGCCAGCACCGGGATGGCTCAGTGCTCGGTGCCAGCGCCAGGACGGCTCAGTGCTCAGTGCTTGGTGCTCGGTGCTCGGTGCCAGCACCGGGATGGCTCGGTGCTCGGTGCTTGGTGCTCGGTGCTCGGTGCCAGCACCGGGATGGCTCAGTGCTCGGTGCTCGGTGCTCGGTGCTCGGTGCCAGCACCGGGATGGCTCGGTGCTCGGTGCTCGGTGCTCGGTGCCAGCACCGGGATGGCTCGGTGCTCGGTGCTCGGTGCTCGGTGCTCGGTGCCAGCACCGGGATGGCTCGGTGCTCGGTGCTCAGTGCTCTGTGCTCGGTGGTCGGTGCCAGCACCGGGATGGCTCGGTGCTCGGTGCTCGGTGCTCGGTGCTTGGTGCCAGCACCGGGACGGCTCGGTGCTCAGTGCTTCGTGCTCGGCGCTCGGTGCTCGGTGCCAGTGCCAGGATGGCTCGGCGCTCGGTGCTCGGTGCCAGCACCGGGATGGCTTGGTGCTCAGTGCTCAGTGCTCAGTGCTCGGTGCTCGGTGCTCGGTGCTCTGTGCTCGGTGCTTGGTGCTCGGTGCTCGGTGCTCGGTGCCAGCACCGGGATGGCTCGGTGCTCGGTGCTCAGTGCTCAGTGCTCGGTGCTCAGTGCTCGGTGCTCGGTGCTCGGCGCTCGGTGCTTGGTGCTCGGTGCTCGGTGGTCGGTGCCAGCACTGGGATGGCTCGGTGCTCGGTGCTCGGTGCTCGGTGGTCGGTGCCAGCACCGGGATGGCTCGGTGCTCGGTGTTCGGTGCCAGCACCGGGATGGCTCGGTGCTTGGTGCTTGGTGCTCGGTGCTCGGTGGTCGGTGCCAGCACCGGGATGGCTC
>NW_027461337.1:0-47080 GCF_030463565.1 Pelecanus crispus
TGCCGCCGCTTCCACGGCAGCACAGAGCCTGGGGCTGCGGTCTCCCCTGTGCTGCCTATGCCGCGACGTATGAGGCCTGCTCGGGGGCGTTTTTTGCCCGAAGCCGGCACGGGGCTTGCGAACGTCCGGGGATTTCTCCCACGCAAAAGGGGCCATCCCCGAAAGCTGTGGCCAGCCCTCGGCGCCCACTGCCGCCGCTTCCACGGCAGCACAGAGCCTGGGGCTGCGGGCTCACCTGTGCTGCCTATGCCGCGACGTATGAGGTCCGCTCGGGGGCGTTTTTTGCCCGAAGCCGGCACGGGGCTTGCGAACGTGCCGGGGATTTCTCCCCGCCAAAGGGGCCAGCCCCGAAAGCTGTGGCCAGCCCTCGGCGCCCACTGCCGCCGCTTCCACGGCAGCACAGAGCCTGGGGCTGCGGTCTCACCTGTGCTGCCTATGCCGCGACGGATGAGGCCCGCTCGGGGGCGTTTTTTGCCCGAAGCCGGCACGGGGCTTGCGAACGTCCGGGGATTTCTCCCACGCCAAAGGGGCCAGCCGCGAAAGCTGTGGCCAGCCCTCGGCGCCCACTGCCGCCGCTTCCACGGCAGCACAGAGCCTGGGGCTGCGGTCTCCCCTGTGCTGCCTATGCCGCGACGTATGAGGCCTGCTCGGCGGCGTTTTTTGCCCGAAGCCGGCACGGGGCTTGCGAACGTCCGGGGATTTCTCCCCGCCAAAGGGGCCATCCCCGAAAGCTGTGGCCAGCCCTCGGTGCCCACTGCTGTTGCTTCCACGGCACCACAGAGCCTGGGGCTGCGGTCTCCCCTGTGCTGCCTATGCCGCGACGTATGAGGCCCGCTCGGGGGCGTTTTTTGCCCGAAGCCGGCACGGGGCTTGCGAACGTCCGGGGATTTCTCCCCCGCCAAAGGGGCCAGCCCCGAAGCTGTGGCCAGCCCTCGGCGCCCACTGCCGCCGCTTCCACGGCAGCAACAGAGCCTGGGGCTGCGGGCTCACCTGTGCTGCCTATGCCGCGACGTATGAGGCCCGCTCGGGGGCGTTTTTGCCCGAAGCCGGCACGGGGCTTGCGAACGTCCGGGGATTTCTCCCACGGCAAAGGGGCCATCCCCGAAAGCTGTGGCCAGCCCTCGGCGCCCACTGCCGCCGCTTCCACGGCAGCACAGAGCCTGGGGCTGCGGTCTCCCCTGTGCTGCCTATGCCGCGACGTATGAGGCCCGCTCGGGGCGTTTTTTGTCCCGAAGCCGGCACGGGGCTTGCGAACGTCCGGGGATTTCTCCCACGCCAAAGGGGCCAGCCCGAAAGCTGGGCCAGCCCTCGGCGCCCACTGCCGCCGCTTCCACGGCAGCACAGAGCCTGGGGCTGCGGTCTCACCTGTGCTGCCTATGCCGCGACGTATGAGGCCCGCTCGGCGGCGTTTTTTGCCCGAAGCCGGCACGGGTTTGCGAACGTCCGGGATTTCTCCCACGCCAAAGGGGCCAGCCCCGAAAGCTGTGGCCAGCCCTCGGCGCCCACTGCCGCCGCTTCCACGGCAACACAGAGCCTGGGGCTGAGGTCTCACCTGTGCTGCCTATGCCGCGACGTATGAGGCCCGCTCGGGGGCGTTTTTTGCCCGAAGCCAGCACGGGGCTTGCGAACGTCCGGGGATTTCTCCCCCGCCAAAGGGGCCATCCCCGAAAGCTGTGGCCAGCCCTCGGCGCCCACTGCCGCCGCTTCCACGGCAACACAGAGCCTGGGGCTGCGGTCTCACCTGTGCTGCCTATGCCGCGACGTATGAGGCCCGCTCGGGGGCGTTTTTTTGCCCGAAGCCGGCACGGGGCTTGCAAACGTCCGGGGATTTCTCCCCCGCCAAAGGGGCCAGCCCCGAAAGCTGTGGCCAGCGCTCGGCGCCCACTGCCGCCGCTTCCACGGCAGCACAGAGCCTGGGGCTGCGGTCTCACCTGTGCTGCCTATGCCGCGACGTATGAGGCCCGCTCGGGGGCGTTTTTTGCCCGAAGTCGGCACGGGGCTTGCAAACGTCCGGGGATTTCTCCCACGCCAAAGGGGCCATCCCCGAAAGCTGTGGCCAGCCCTCGGCGCCCACTGCCGCCGCTTCCACGGCAGCACAGAGCCTGGGGCTGCGGTCTCACCTGTGCTGCCTATTGCCGCGACGTATGAGGCCCGCTCGGGGGCGTTTTTTGCCCGAAGCCGGCACGGGGCTTGCGAACGTCCGGGGATTTCTCCCACGCCAAAGGGGCCAGCCCCGAAAGCTGTGGCCAGCCCTCGGCGCCCACTGCCGCCGCTTCCACGGCAGCACAGAGCCTGGGGCTGCGGTCTCACCTGTGCTGCCTATGCCGCGACGTATGAGGCCCGCTCGGCGGCGTTTTTTGCCCGAAGCCGGCACGGGGCTTGGAACGTCCGGGGATTTCTCCCACGGCAAAGGGGCCAGCCCCGAAAGCTGTGGCCAGCCCTCGGCGCCCACTGCCGCCGCTTCCACGGCAGCACAGAGCCTGGGGCTGCGGTCTCCCCTGTGCTGCCTATGCCGCGACGTATGAGGCCTGCTCGGGGGCGTTTTTTGCCCGAAGCCGGCACGGGGCTTGCGAACGTCCGGGGATTTCTCCCACGCAAAAGGGGCCATCCCCGAAAGCTGTGGCCAGCCCTCGGCGCCCACTGCCGCCGCTTCCACGGCAGCACAGAGCCTGGGGCTGCGGGCTCACCTGTGCTGCCTATGCCGCGACGTATGAGGTCCGCTCGGGGGCGTTTTTTGCCCGAAGCCGGCACGGGGCTTGCGAACGTCCGGGGATTTCTCCC
The DNA here is from genome assembly GCF_030463565.1 of Pelecanus crispus. NCBI lineage: Eukaryota > Metazoa > Chordata > Aves > Pelecaniformes > Pelecanidae > Pelecanus > Pelecanus crispus. Next base: position 2,782 of record NW_027461337.1, read on the forward strand.
ACGCCAAAGGGGCCAGCCCCGAAAGCTGTGGCCAGCCCTCGGCGCCCACTGCCGCCGCTTCCACGGCAGCACAGAGCCTGGGGCTGCGGTCTCACCTGTGCTGCCTATGCCGCGACGGATGAGGCCCGCTCGGGGGCGTTTTTTGCCCGAAGCCGGCACGGGGCTTGCGAACGTCCGGGGATTTCTCCCACGCCAAAGGGGCCAGCCGCGAAAGCTGTGGCCAGCCCTCGGCGCCCACTGCCGCCGCTTCCACGGCAGCACAGAGCCTGGGGCTGCGGTCTCCCCTGTGCTGCCTATGCCGCGACGTATGAGGCCCGCTCGGGGGCGTTTTTTTGCCCGAAGCCGGCACGGGGCTTGCGAACGTCCGGGGATTTCTCCCACGCCAAAGGGGCCATCCCGAAAGCTGTGGCCAGCCCTCGGCGCCCACTGCCTCCGCTTCAACGGCACCACAGAGCCTGGGGCTGCGGTCTCACCTGTGCTGCCTATGCCGCGACGTATGAGGCCCGCTCGGGGGCGTTTTTTGCCCGAAGCCGGCACGGGGCTTACGAACGTCCGGGATTTCTCCCACGCCAAAGGGGCCAGCCCCGAAAGCTGTGGCCAGCCCTCGGCGCCCACTGCCGCCGCTTCCACGGCACCACAGAGCCTGGGGCTGAGGTCTCACCTGTGCTGCCTATGCCGCGACGTATGAGGCCCGCTCGGGGGCGTATTTTGCCCGAAGCCGGCACGGGGCTTGCGAACGTCCGGGGATTTCTCCCCCGCCAAACGGGCCATCCCCGAAAGCTGTGGCCCAGCCCTCGGTGCCCACTGCCGCTGCTTCCACGGCACCACAGAGCCTGGGGCTGCGGTCTCCCTGTGCTGCCTATGCCGCGACGTATGAGGCCTGCTCGGCGGCGTTTTTTGCCCGAAGCCGGCACGGGGCTTGCGAACGTCCGGGGATTTCTCCCCCGCCAAAGGGGCCATCCCCGAAAGCTGTGGCCAGCCCTCGGTGCCCACTGCTGCTGCTTCCACGGCACCACAGAGCCTGGGGCTGCGGTCTCCCCTGTGCTGCCTATGCCGCGACGTATGAGGCCCGCTCGGGGGCGTTTTTTTGCCCGAAGCCGCCACGGGCCTTGCGAACGTCCGGGGATTTCTCCCCCGCCAAAGGGGCCAGCCCCGAAAGCTGTGGCCAGCCCTCGGCGCCCACTGCCGCCGCTTCACGGCAGCACAGAGCCTGGGGCTGCGGGCTCACCTGTGCTGCCTATGCCGCGACGTATGAGGCCCGCTCGGGGGCGTTTTTTGCCCGAAGCCGGCACGGGGCTTGCGAACGTCCGGGGATTTCTCCCACGCCAAAGGGGCCAGCCCCGAAAGCTGTGGCCAGCCCTCGGCGCCCACTGCCGCCGCTTCCACGGCAGCACAGAGCCTGGGGCTGCGGTCTCACCTGTGCTGCCTATGCCGCGACGTATGAGGCCCGCTCGGCGGCGTTTTTTGCCCGAAGCCGGCACGGGGCTTGCGAACGTCCGGGGATTTCTCCCACGCCAAAGGGGCCATCCCCGAAAGCTGTGGCCAGCCCTCGGCGCCCACTGCCGCCGCTTCCATGGCAGCACAGAGCCTGGGGCTGCGGTCTCACCTGTGCTGCCTATGCCGCGACGTATGAGGCCCGCTCGGGGCGTTTTTTGCCCGAAGCCGGCACGGGGCTTGCGAACGTCCGGGGATTTCTCCCCCGCCAAAGGGGCCATCCCCGAAAGCTGTGGCCAGCCCTCGGTGCCCACTGCCGCCGCTTCCATGGCAGCACAGAGCCTGGGGCTGCGGTCTCACCTGTGCTGCCTATGCCGCGACGTATGAGGCCCGCTCGGGGGCGTTTTTTGCCCGAAGCCGGCACGGGGCTTGCGAACGTCCGGGGATTTCTCCCACGGCAAAGGGGCCAGCCCCGAAAGCTGTGGCCAGCCCTCGGCGCCCACTGCCGCCGCTTCCACGGCAGCACAGAGCCTGGGGCTGCGGTCTCCCCTGTGCTGCCTATGCCGCGACGTATGAGGCCTGCTCGGGGGCGTTTTTTGCCCGAAGCCGGCACGGGGCTTGCGAACGTCCGGGGATTTCTCCCACGCCAAAGGGGCCAGCCCCGAAAGCTGTGGCCAGCCCTCGGCGCCCACTGCCGCCGCTTCCACGGCAGCACAGAGCCTGGGGCTGCGGTCTCCCCTGTGCTGCCTATGCCGCGACGTATGAGGCCCGCTCGGGGGTGTTTTTTGCCCGAAGCCGGCACGGGGCTTGCGAACGTCCGGGGATTTCTCCCCCGCCAAAGGGGCCATCCCCGAAAGCTGTGGCCAGCCCTCGGCGCCCACTGCCGCCGCTTCCACGGCAGCACAGAGCCTGAGGCTGCGGTCTCACCTGTGCTGCCTATGCCGCGACGTATGAGGCCCGCTTGGGGGCGTTTTTTGCCCGAAGCCGGCACGGGGCTTGCGAACGTCCGGGGATTTCTCCCACGCCAAAGGGGCCAGCCCCGAAAGCTGTGGCCAGCCCTCGGCGCCCACTGCCGCCGCTTCCACGGCACCACAGAGCCTGGGGCTGCGGTCTCCCCTGTGCTGCCTATGCCGCGAAATATGAGGCCCGCTCGGGGGCGTTTTTTGCCCGAAGCCGGCACGGGGCTTGTGAACGTCCGGGGATTTCTCCCACGCCAAAGGGGCCAGCCCCGAAAGCTGTGGCCAGCCCTCGGCGCCCACTGCTGCCGCTTCCACGGCACCACAGAGCCTGGGGCTGCGGTCTCACCTGTGCTGCCTATGCCGCGACGTATGAGGCCCGCTCGGGGGCGTTTTTTGCCCGAAGCCGGCACGGGGCTTGCGAACGTCCGGGGATTTCTCCCACGCCAAAGGGGCCAGCCCCGAAAGCTGTGGCCAGCCCTCGGCGCCCACTGCTGCCGCTTCCACGGCACCACAGAGCCTGGGGCTGCGGGCTCACCTGTGCTGCCTATGCCGCGACGTATGAGGCCCGCTCGGGGGCGTTTTTTGCCCGAAGCCGGCACGGGGCTTGCGAACGTCCGGGGATTTCTCCCACGCCAAAGGGGCCAGCCCCGAAAGCTGTGGCCAGCCCTCGGCGCCCACTGCCGCCGCTTCCACGGCACCACAGAGCCTGGGGCTGCGGTCTCCCCTGTGCTGCCTATGCCGCGACGTATGAGGCCCGCTCGGGGGCGTTTTTTGCCCGAAGCCGGCACGGGGCTTGCGAACGTCCGGGGATTTCTCCCACGGCAAAGGGGCCAGCCCCGAAAGCTGTGGCCAGCCCTCGGCGCCCACTGCCGCCGCTTCCACGGCAGCACAGAGCCTGGGGCTGCGGTCTCCCCTGTGCTGCCTATGCCGCGACGTATGAGGCCCGCTCGGGGGTGTTTTTTGCCCGAAGCCGGCACGGGGCTTGCGAACGTCCGGGGATTTCTCCCACGCCAAAGGGGCCAGCCCCGAAAGCTGTGGCCAGCCCTCGGCGCCCACTGCCGCCGCTTCCACGGCAGCACAGAGCCTGAGGCTGCGGTCTCACCTGTGCTGCCTATGCCGCGACGTATGAGGCCCGCTTGGGGGCGTTTTTTGCCCGAAGCCGGCACGGGGCTTGCGAACGTCCGGGGATTTCTCCCACGCCAAAGGGGCCAGCCCCGAAAGCTGTGGCCAGCCCTCGGCGCCCACTGCCGCCGCTTCCACGGCAGCACAGAGCCTGGGGCTGCGGTCTCCCCTGTGCTGCCTATGCCGCGAAATATGAGGCCCGCTCGGGGGCGTTTTTTGCCCGAAGCCGGCACGGGGCTTGTGAACGTCCGGGGATTTCTCCCACGCCAAAGGGGCCAGCCCCGAAAGCTGTGGCCAGCCCTCGGCGCCCACTGCCGCCGCTTCCACGGCACCACAGAGCCTGGGGCTGCGGTCTCACCTGTGCTGCCTATGCCGCGACGTATGAGGCCCGCTCGGCGGCGTTTTTTGCCCGAAGCCGGCACGGGGCTTGCGAACGTCCGGGGATTTCTCCCACGCCAAAGGGGCCAGCCCCGAAAGCTGTGGCCAGCCCTCGGCGCCCACTGCCGCCGCTTCCACGGCACCACAGAGCCTGGGGCTGCGGTCTCACCTGTGCTGCCTATGCCGCGACGTATGAGGCCCGCTCGGCGGCGTTTTTTGCCCGAAGCCGGCACGGGGCTTGCGAACGTCCGGGGATTTCTCCCACGCCAAAGGGGCCAGCCCCAAAAGCTGTGGCCAGCCCTCGGCGCCCACTGCCGCCGCTTCCACGGCACCACAGAGCCTGGGGCTGCGGTCTCACCTGTGCTGCCTATGCCGCGACGTATGAGGCCCGCTCGGCGGCGTTTTTTGCCCGAAGCCGGTATGGGGCTTGCGAACGTCCGGGGATTTCTCCCACGCCAAAGGGGCCATCCCCGAAAGCTGTGGCCAGCCCTCGGCGCCCACTGCTGCCGCTTCCACGGCACCACAGAGCCTGGGGCTGCGGTCTCACCTGTGCTGCCTATGCCGCGACGTATGAGGCCCGCTCGGGGGCGTTTTTTGCCCGAAGCCGGCACGGGGCTTGCGAACGTCCGGGGATTTCTCCCACGCCAAAGGGGCCAGCCCCGAAAGCTGTGGCCAGCCCTCGGCGCCCACTGCCGCCGCTTCCACGGCACCACAGAGCCTGGGGCTGCGGGCTCACCTGTGCTGCCTATGCCGCGACGTATGAGGCCCGCTCGGGGGCGTTTTTTGCCCGAAGCCGGCACGGGGCTTGCGAACGTCCGGGGATTTCTCCCACGGCAAAGGGGCCAGCCCCGAAAGCTGTGGCCAGCCCTCGGCGCCCACTGCCGCCGCTTCCACGGCACCACAGAGCCTGGGGCTGCGGTCTCACCTGTGCTGCCTATGCCGCGACGTATGAGGCCCGCTCGGGGGCGTTTTTTGCCCGAAGCCGGCACGGGGCTTGCGAACGTCCGGGGATTTCTCCCACGCCAAAGGGGCCAGCCCCGAAAGCTGTGGCCAGCCCTCGGCGCCCACTGCCGCCGCTTCCACGGCACCACAGAGCCTGGGGCTGCGGTCTCACCTGTGCTGCCTATGCCGCGACGTATGAGGCCCGCTCGGCGGCGTTTTTTGCCCGAAGCCGGCACGGGGCTTGCGAACGTCCGGGGATTTCTCCCACGCCAAAGGGGCCAGCCCCGAAAGCTGTGGCCAGCCCTCGGCGCCCACTGCCGCCGCTTCCACGGCACCACAGAGCCTGGGGCTGCGGTCTCACCTGTGCTGCCTATGCCGCGACGTATGAGGCCCGCTCGGGGGCGTTTTTTGCCCGAAGCCGGCACGGGGCTTGCGAACGTCCGGGGATTTCTCCCACGCCAAAGGGGCCAGCCCCGAAAGCTGTGGCCAGCCCTCGGCGCCCACTGCCGCCGCTTCCACGGCACCACAGAGCCTGGGGCTGCGGTCTCACCTGTGCTGCCTATGCCGCGACATATGAGGCCCGCTCGGGGGCGTTTTTTGCCCGAAGCCGGCACGGGGCTTGCGAACGTCCGGGGATTTCTCCCACGGCAAAGGGGCCAGCCCCGAAAGCTGTGGCCAGCCCTCGGCGCCCACTGCCGCCGCTTCCACGGCAGCACAGAGCCTGGGGCTGCGGTCTCACCTGTGCTGCCTATGCCGCGACGTATGAGGCCCGCTCGGCGGCGTTTTTTGCCCGAAGCCGGCACGGGGCTTGCGAACGTCCGGGGATTTCTCCCACGCCAAAGGGGCCAGCCCCGAAAGCTGTGGCCAGCCCTCGGCGCCCACTGCCGCCGCTTCCACGGCACCACAGAGCCTGGGGCTGCGGGCTCACCTGTGCTGCCTATGCCGCGACGTCTGAGGCCCGCTTGGGGGCGTTTTTTGCCCGAAGCCGGCACGGGGCTTGCGAACGTCCGGGGATTTCTCCCACGCCAAAGGGGCCAGCCCCGAAAGCTGTGGCCAGCCCTCGGCGCCCACTGCCGCCGCTTCCACGGCACCACAGAGCCTGGGGCTGCGGTCTCACCTGTGCTGCCTATGCCGCGACGTATGAGGCCCGCTCGGGGGCGTTTTTTGCCCGAAGCCGGCACGGGGCTTGCGAACGTCCGGGGATTTCTCCCACGCCAAAGGGGCCAGCCCCGAAAGCTGTGGCCAGCCCTCGGCGCCCACTGCCGCCGCTTCCACGGCACCACAGAGCCTGGGGCTGCGGTCTCACCTGTGCTGCCTATGCCGCGACGTATGAGGCCCGCTCGGGGGCGTTTTTTGCCCGAAGCCGGCACGGGGCTTGCGAACGTCCGGGGATTTCTCCCACGCCAAAGGGGCCAGCCCCGAAAGCTGTGGCCAGCCCTCGGCGCCCACTGCCGCCGCTTCCACGGCACCACAGAGCCTGGGGCTGCGGTCTCACCTGTGCTGCCTATGCCGCGACGTATGAGGCCCGCTCGGGGGCGTTTTTTGCCCGAAGCCGGCACGGGGCTTGCGAACGTCCGGGGATTTCTCCCACGCCAAAGGGGCCAGCCCCGAAAGCTGTGGCCAGCCCTCGGCGCCCACTGCCGCCGCTTCCACGGCAGCACAGAGCCTGGGGCTGCGGTCTCACCTGTGCTGCCTATGCCGCGACGTATGAGGCCCGCTCGGCGGCGTTTTTTGCCCGAAGCCGGCACGGGGCTTGCGAACGTCCGGGGATTTCTCCCACGCCAAAGGGGCCAGCCCCGAAAGCTGTGGCCAGCCCTCGGCGCCCACTGCCGCCGCTTCCACGGCACCACAGAGCCTGGGGCTGCGGGCTCACCTGTGCTGCCTATGCCGCGACGTATGAGGCCCGCTCGGGGGCGTTTTTTGCCAGAAGCCGGCACGGGGCTTGCGAACGTCCGGGGATTTCTCCCACGCCAAAGGGGCCAGCCCTGAAAGCTGTGGCCAGCCCTCGGCGCCCACTGCCGCCGCTTCCACGGCACCACAGAGCCTGGGGCTGCGGTCTCACCTGTGCTGCCTATGCCGCGACCTATGAGGCCCGCTCGGGGGCGTTTTTTGCCCGAAGCCGGCACGGGGCTTGCGAACGTCCGGGGATTTCTCCCACGCCAAAGGGGCCAGCCCCGAAAGCTGTGGCCAGCCCTCGGCGCCCACTGCCGCCGCTTCCACGGCACCACAGAGCCTGGGGCTGCGGTCTCACCTGTGCTGCCTATGCCGCGACCTATGAGGCCCGCTCGGGGGCGTTTTTTGCCCGAAGCCGGCACGGGGCTTGCGAACGTCCGGGGATTTCTCCCACGCCAAAGGGGCCAGCCCCGAAAGCTGTGGCCAGCCCTCGGCGCCCACTGCCGCCGCTTCCACGGCACCACAGAGCCTGGGGCTGCGGTCTCACCTGTGCTGCCTATGCCGCGACCTATGAGGCCCGCTCGGGGGCGTTTTTTGCCCGAAGCCGGTATGGGGCTTGCGAACGTCCGGGGATTTCTCCCACGCCAAAGGGGCCAGCCCCGAAAGCTGTGGCCAGCCCTCGGCGCCCACTGCCGCCGCTTCCACGGCACCACAGAGCCTGGGGCTGCGGGCTCACCTGTGCTGCCTATGCCGCGACGTATGAGGCCCGCTCGGCGGCGTTTTTTGCCCGAAGCCGGCACGGGGCTTGCGAACGTCCGGGGATTTCTCCCACGCCAAAGGGGCCAGCCCCGAAAGCTGTGGCCAGCCCTCGGCGCCCACTGCCGCCGCTTCCACGGCACCACAGAGCCTGGGGCTGCGGTCTCACCTGTGCTGCCTATGCCGCGACGTATGAGGCCCGCTCGGGGGCGTTTTTTGCCCGAAGCCGGCACGGGGCTTGCGAACGTCCGGGGATTTCTCCCACGGCAAAGGGGCCAGCCCCGAAAGCTGTGGCCAGCCCTCGGCGCCCACTGCCGCCGCTTCCACGGCACCACAGAGCCTGGGGCTGCGGGCTCACCTGTGCTGCCTATGCCGCGACGTATGAGGCCCGCTCGGGGGCGTTTTTTGCCCGAAGCCGGCACGGGGCTTGCGAACGTCCGGGGATTTCTCCCACGGCAAAGGGGCCAGCCCCGAAAGCTGTGGCCAGCCCTCGGCGCCCACTGCCGCCGCTTCCACGGCACCACAGAGCCTGGGGCTGCGGTCTCACCTGTGCTGCCTATGCCGCGACCTATGAGGCCCGCTCGGGGGCTTTTTTTGCCCGAAGCCGGCACGGGGCTTGCGAACGTCCGGGGATTTCTCCCACGCCAAAGGGGCCAGCCCCGAAAGCTGTGGCCAGCCCTCGGCGCCCACTGCCGCCGCTTCCACGGCACCACAGAGCCTGGGGCTGCGGTCTCACCTGTGCTGCCTATGCCGCGACGTATGAGGCCCGCTTGGGGGCGTTTTTTGCCCGAAGCCGGCACGGGGCTTGCGAACGTCCGGGGATTTCTCCCACGCCAAAGGGGCCAGCCCCGAAAGCTGTGGCCAGCCCTCGGCGCCCACTGCCGCCGCTTCCACGGCACCACAGAGCCTGGGGCTGCGGGCTCACCTGTGCTGCCTATGCCGCGACGTATGAGGCCCGCTCGGGGGCGTTTTTTGCCCGAAGCCGGCACGGGGCTTGTGAACGTCCGGGGATTTCTCCCACGCCAAAGGGGCCAGCCCCGAAAGCTGTGGCCAGCCCTCGGCGCCCACTGCCGCCGCTTCCACGGCACCACAGAGCCTGGGGCTGCGGTCTCACCTGTGCTGCCTATGCCGCGACGTATGAGGCCCGCTCGGCGGCGTTTTTTGCCCGAAGCCGGCACGGGGCTTGCGAACGTCCGGGGATTTCTCCCACGCCAAAGGGGCCAGCCCCGAAAGCTGTGGCCAGCCCTCGGCGCCCACTGCCGCCGCTTCCACGGCACCACAGAGCCTGGGGCTGCGGGCTCACCTGTGCTGCCTATGCCGCGACGTATGAGGCCCGCTCGGGGGCGTTTTTTGCCCGAAGCTGGCACGGGGCTTGCGAACGTCCGGGGATTTCTCCCACGCCAAAGGGGCCAGCCCCGAAAGCTGTGGCCAGCCCTCGGCGCCCACTGCCGCCGCTTCCACGGCACCACAGAGCCTGGGGCTGCGGGCTCACCTGTGCTGCCTATGCCGCGACGTATGAGGCCCGCTCGGGGGCGTTTTTTGCCCGAAGCCGGCACGGGGCTTGCGAACGTCCGGGGATTTCTCCCACGGCAAAGGGGCCAGCCCCGAAAGCTGTGGCCAGCCCTCGGCGCCCACTGCCGCCGCTTCCACGGCACCACAGAGCCTGGGGCTGCGGTCTCACCTGTGCTGCCTATGCCGCGACGTATGAGGCCCGCTCGGGGGCGTTTTTTGCCCGAAGCCGGCACGGGGCTTGCGAACGTCCGGGGATTTCTCCCACGCCAAAGGGGCCAGCCCCGAAAGCTGTGGCCAGCCCTCGGCGCCCACTGCCGCCGCTTCCACGGCACCACAGAGCCTGGGGCTGCGGTCTCACCTGTGCTGCCTATGCCGCGACGTATGAGGCCCGCTCGGGGGCGTTTTTTGCCCGAAGCCGGCACGGGGCTTGCGAACGTCCGGGGATTTCTCCCACGCCAAAGGGGCCAGCCCCGAAAGCTGTGGCCAGCCCTCGGCGCCCACTGCCGCCGCTTCCACGGCACCACAGAGCCTGGGGCTGCGGTCTCACCTGTGCTGCCTATGCCGCGACGTATGAGGCCCGCTCGGGGGCGTTTTTTGCCCGAAGCCGGCACGGGGCTTGCGAACGTCCGGGGATTTCTCCCACGCCAAAGGGGCCAGCCCCGAAAGCTGTGGCCAGCCCTCGGCGCCCACTGCCGCCGCTTCCACGACACCACAGAGCCTGGGGCTGCGGTCTCACCTGTGCTGCCTATGCCGCGACATATGAGGCCCGCTCGGGGGTGTTTTTTGCCCGAAGCCGGCACGGGGCTTGCGAACGTCCGGGGATTTCTCCCACGCCAAAGGGGCCAGCCCCGAAAGCTGTGGCCAGCCCTCGGCGCCCACTGCCGCCGCTTCCACGGCACCACAGAGCCTGGGGCTGCGGTCTCACCTGTGCTGCCTATGCCGCGACATATGAGGCCCACTCGGGGGTGTTTTTTTGCCCGAAGCCGGCACGGGGCTTGCGAACGTCCGGGGATTTCTCCCACGCCAAAGGGGCCAGCCCCGAAAGCTGTGGCCAGCCCTCGGCGCCCACTGCCGCCGCTTCCACGGCAGCACAGAGCCTGGGGCTGCGGTCTCACCTGTGCTGCCTATGCCGCGACGTATGAGGCCCGCTCGGGGGCGTTTTTTGCCCGAAGCCGGCACGGGGCTTGCGAACGTCCGGGGATTTCTCCCACGGCAAAGGGGCCAGCCCCGAAAGCTGTGGCCAGCCCTCGGCGCCCACTGCCGCCGCTTCCACGGCACCACAGAGCCTGGGGCTGCGGGCTCACCTGTGCTGCCTATGCCGCAACATATGAGGCCCGCTCGGCGGCGTTTTTTGCCCGAAGCCGGCACGGGGCTTGCGAACGTCCGGGGATTTCTCCCACGCCAAAGGGGCCAGCCCCGAAAGCTGTGGCCAGCCCTCGGCGCCCACTGCCGCCGCTTCCACGGCAGCACAGAGCCTGGGGCTGCGGTCTCACCTGTGCTGCCTATGCCGCGACGTATGAGGCCCGCTCGGGGGCGTTTTTTGCCCGAAGCCGCACGGGGCTTGCGAACGTCCGGGGATTTCTCCCACGCCAAAGGGGCCATCCCCGAAAGCTGTGGCCAGCCCTCGGCGCCCACTGCCGCCGCTTCCACGGCACCACAGAGCCTGGGGCTGCGGGCTCACCTGTGCTGCCTATGCCGCGACGTATGAGGCCCGCTCGGCGGCGTTTTTTGCCCGAAGCCGGCACGGGGCTTGCGAACGTCCGGGGATTTCTCCCACGCCAAAGGGGCCAGCCCCGAAAGCTGTGGCCAGCCCTCGGCGCCCACTGCCGCCGCTTCCACGGCACCACAGAGCCTGGGGCTGCGGTCTCACCTGTGCTGCCTATGCCGCGACGTATGAGGCCCGCTCGGCGGCGTTTTTTGCCCGAAGCCGGCACGGGGCTTGCGAACGTCCGGGGATTTCTCCCACGCCAAAGGGGCCAGCCCCGAAAGCTGTGGCCAGCCCTCGGCGCCCACTGCCGCCGCTTCCACGGCACCACAGAGCCTGGGGCTGCGGTCTCACCTGTGCTGCCTATGCCGCGACGTATGAGGCCCGCTCGGGGGCGTTTTTTGCCCGAAGCCGGCACGGGGCTTGCGAACGTCCGGGGATTTCTCCCACGCCAAAGGGGCCAGCCCCGAAAGCTGTGGCCAGCCCTCGGCGCCCACTGCCGCCGCTTCCACGGCACCACAGAGCCTGGGGCTGCAGTCTCACCTGTGCTGCCTATGCCGCGACGTATGAGGCCCGCTCGGGGGCGTTTTTTGCCCGAAGCCGGCACGGGGCTTGCGAACGTCCGGGGATTTCTCCCACGGCAAAGGGGCCAGCCCCGAAAGCTGTGGCCAGCCCTCGGCGCCCACTGCCGCCGCTTCCACGGCACCACAGAGCCTGGGGCTGCGGTCTCACCTGTGCTGCCTATGCCGCGACGTATGAGGCCCGCTCGGCGGCGTTTTTTGCCCGAAGCCGGCACGGGGCTTGCGAACGTCCGGGGATTTCTCCCACGCCAAAGGGGCCAGCCCCGAAAGCTGTGGCCAGCCCTCGGCGCCCACTGCCGCCGCTTCCACGGCACCACAGAGCCTGGGGCTGCGGGCTCACCTGTGCTGCCTATGCCGCGACGTATGAGGCCCGCTCGGGGGCGTTTTTTGCCCGAAGCCGGCACGGGGCTTGCGAACGTCCGGGGATTTCTCCCACGGCAAAGGGGCCATCCCCGAAAGCTGTGGCCAGCCCTCGGCGCCCACTGCCGCCGCTTCCACGGCACCACAGAGCCTGGGGCTGCGGTCTCACCTGTGCTGCCTATGCCGCGACGTATGAGGCCCGCTCGGGGGCGTTTTTTGCCCGAAGCCGGCACGGGGCTTGCGAACGTCCGGGGATTTCTCCCACGCCAAAGGGGCCAGCCCCGAAAGCTGTGGCCAGCCCTCGGCGCCCACTGCCGCCGCTTCCACGGCACCACAGAGCCTGGGGCTGCGGTCTCACCTGTGCTGCCTATGCCGCGACGTATGAGGCCCGCTCGGGGGCGTTTTTTGCCCGAAGCCGGCACGGGGCTTGCGAACGTCCGGGGATTTCTCCCACGGCAAAGGGGCCAGCCCCGAAAGCTGTGGCCAGCCCTCGGCGCCCACTGCCGCCGCTTCCACGGCACCACAGAGCCTGGGGCTGCGGTCTCACCTGTGCTGCCTATGCCGCGACGTATGAGGCCCGCTCGGGGGCGTTTTTTGCCCGAAGCCGGCACGGGGCTTGCGAACGTCCGGGGATTTCTCCCACGCCAAAGGGGCCAGCCCCGAAAGCTGTGGCCAGCCCTCGGCGCCCACTGCCGCCGCTTCCACGGCACCACAGAGCCTGGGGCTGCGGGCTCACCTGTGCTGCCTATGCCGCGACGTATGAGGCCCGCTCGGCGGCGTTTTTTGCCCGAAGCCGGCACGGGGCTTGCGAACGTCCGGGGATTTCTCCCACGCCAAAGGGGCCAGCCCCGAAAGCTGTGGCCAGCCCTCGGCGCCCACTGCCGCCGCTTCCACGGCACCACAGAGCCTGGGGCTGCGGTCTCACCTGTGCTGCCTATGCCGCGACGTATGAGGCCCGCTCGGGGGCGTTTTTTGCCCGAAGCCGGCACGGGGCTTGCGAACGTCCGGGGATTTCTCCCACGCCAAAGGGGCCAGCCCTGAAAGCTGTGGCCAGCCCTCGGCGCCCACTGCCGCCGCTTCCACGGCAGCACAGAGCCTGGGGCTGCGGTCTCACCTGTGCTGCCTATGCCGCGACGTATGAGGCCCGCTCGGGGGCGTTTTTTGCCCGAAGCCGGCACGGGGCTTGCGAACGTCCGGGGATTTCTCCCACGCCAAAGGGGCCAGCCCCGAAAGCTGTGGCCAGCCCTCGGCGCCCACTGCCGCCGCTTCCACGGCACCACAGAGCCTGGGGCTGCGGTCTCACCTGTGCTGCCTATGCCGCGACGTATGAGGCCCGCTCGGGGGCGTTTTTTGCCCGAAGCCGGCACGGGGCTTGCGAACGTCCGGGGATTTCTCCCACGCCAAAGGGGCCAGCCCCGAAAGCTGTGGCCAGCCCTCGGCGCCCACTGCCGCCGCTTCCACGGCACCACAGAGCCTGGGGCTGCGGTCTCACCTGTGCTGCCTATGCCGCGACCTATGAGGCCCGCTCGGGGGCGTTTTTTGCCCGAAGCCGGTATGGGGCTTGCGAACGTCCGGGGATTTCTCCCACGCCAAAGGGGCCAGCCCCGAAAGCTGTGGCCAGCCCTCGGCGCCCACTGCCGCCGCTTCCACGGCACCACAGAGCCTGGGGCTGCGGGCTCACCTGTGCTGCCTATGCCGCGACGTATGAGGCCCGCTCGGGGGCGTTTTTTGCCCGAAGCCGGCACGGGGCTTGCGAACGTCCGGGGATTTCTCCCACGCCAAAGGGGCCAGCCCCGAAAGCTGTGGCCAGCCCTCGGCGCCCACTGCCGCCGCTTCCACGGCACCACAGAGCCTGGGGCTGCGGTCTCACCTGTGCTGCCTATGCCGCGACGTATGAGGCCCGCTCGGGGGCGTTTTTTGCCCGAAGCCGGCACGGGGCTTGCGAACGTCCGGGGATTTCTCCCACGCCAAAGGGGCCAGCCCCGAAAGCTGTGGCCAGCCCTCGGCGCCCACTGCCGCCGCTTCCACGGCACCACAGAGCCTGGGGCTGCGGGCTCACCTGTGCTGCCTATGCCGCGACGTATGAGGCCCGCTCGGGGGCGTTTTTTGCCCGAAGCCGGCACGGGGCTTGCGAACGTCCGGGGATTTCTCCCACGGCAAAGGGGCCAGCCCCGAAAGCTGTGGCCAGCCCTCGGCGCCCACTGCCGCCGCTTCCACGGCACCACAGAGCCTGGGGCTGCGGTCTCACCTGTGCTGCCTATGCCGCGACCTATGAGGCCCGCTCGGGGGCGTTTTTTGCCCGAAGCCGGCACGGGGCTTGCGAACGTCCGGGGATTTCTCCCACGCCAAAGGGGCCAGCCCCGAAAGCTGTGGCCAGCCCTCGGCGCCCACTGCCGCCGCTTCCACGGCACCACAGAGCCTGGGGCTGCGGTCTCACCTGTGCTGCCTATGCCGCGACGTATGAGGCCCGCTTGGGGGCGTTTTTTGCCCGAAGCCGGCACGGGGCTTGCGAACGTCCGGGGATTTCTCCCACGCCAAAGGGGCCAGCCCCGAAAGCTGTGGCCAGCCCTCGGCGCCCACTGCCGCCGCTTCCACGGCACCACAGAGCCTGGGGCTGCGGGCTCACCTGTGCTGCCTATGCCGCGACGTATGAGGCCCGCTCGGGGGCGTTTTTTGCCCGAAGCCGGCACGGGGCTTGTGAACGTCCGGGGATTTCTCCCACGCCAAAGGGGCCAGCCCCGAAAGCTGTGGCCAGCCCTCGGCGCCCACTGCCGCCGCTTCCACGGCACCACAGAGCCTGGGGCTGCGGTCTCACCTGTGCTGCCTATGCCGCGACGTATGAGGCCCGCTCGGCGGCGTTTTTTGCCCGAAGCCGGCACGGGGCTTGCGAACGTCCGGGGATTTCTCCCACGCCAAAGGGGCCAGCCCCGAAAGCTGTGGCCAGCCCTCGGCGCCCACTGCCGCCGCTTCCACGGCACCACAGAGCCTGGGGCTGCGGGCTCACCTGTGCTGCCTATGCCGCGACGTATGAGGCCCGCTCGGGGGCGTTTTTTGCCCGAAGCTGGCACGGGGCTTGCGAACGTCCGGGGATTTCTCCCACGCCAAAGGGGCCAGCCCCGAAAGCTGTGGCCAGCCCTCGGCGCCCACTGCCGCCGCTTCCACGGCACCACAGAGCCTGGGGCTGCGGGCTCACCTGTGCTGCCTATGCCGCGACGTATGAGGCCCGCTCGGGGGCGTTTTTTGCCCGAAGCCGGCACGGGGCTTGCGAACGTCCGGGGATTTCTCCCACGGCAAAGGGGCCAGCCCCGAAAGCTGTGGCCAGCCCTCGGCGCCCACTGCCGCCGCTTCCACGGCACCACAGAGCCTGGGGCTGCGGTCTCACCTGTGCTGCCTATGCCGCGACGTATGAGGCCCGCTCGGGGGCGTTTTTTGCCCGAAGCCGGCACGGGGCTTGCGAACGTCCGGGGATTTCTCCCACGCCAAAGGGGCCAGCCCCGAAAGCTGTGGCCAGCCCTCGGCGCCCACTGCCGCCGCTTCCACGGCACCACAGAGCCTGGGGCTGCGGTCTCACCTGTGCTGCCTATGCCGCGACGTATGAGGCCCGCTCGGGGGCGTTTTTTGCCCGAAGCCGGCACGGGGCTTGCGAACGTCCGGGGATTTCTCCCACGCCAAAGGGGCCAGCCCCGAAAGCTGTGGCCAGCCCTCGGCGCCCACTGCCGCCGCTTCCACGGCACCACAGAGCCTGGGGCTGCGGTCTCACCTGTGCTGCCTATGCCGCGACGTATGAGGCCCGCTCGGGGGCGTTTTTTGCCCGAAGCCGGCACGGGGCTTGCGAACGTCCGGGGATTTCTCCCACGCCAAAGGGGCCAGCCCCGAAAGCTGTGGCCAGCCCTCGGCGCCCACTGCCGCCGCTTCCACGACACCACAGAGCCTGGGGCTGCGGTCTCACCTGTGCTGCCTATGCCGCGACATATGAGGCCCGCTCGGGGGTGTTTTTTGCCCGAAGCCGGCACGGGGCTTGCGAACGTCCGGGGATTTCTCCCACGCCAAAGGGGCCAGCCCCGAAAGCTGTGGCCAGCCCTCGGCGCCCACTGCCGCCGCTTCCACGGCACCACAGAGCCTGGGGCTGCGGTCTCACCTGTGCTGCCTATGCCGCGACATATGAGGCCCGCTCGGGGGTGTTTTTTGCCCGAAGCCGGCACGGGGCTTGCGAACGTCCGGGGATTTCTCCCACGCCAAAGGGGCCAGCCCCGAAAGCTGTGGCCAGCCCTCGGCGCCCACTGCCGCCGCTTCCACGGCAGCACAGAGCCTGGGGCTGCGGTCTCACCTGTGCTGCCTATGCCGCGACGTATGAGGCCCGCTCGGGGGCGTTTTTTGCCCGAAGCCGGCACGGGGCTTGCGAACGTCCGGGGATTTCTCCCACGCCAAAGGGGCCAGCCCCGAAAGCTGTGGCCAGCCCTCGGCGCCCACTGCCGCCGCTTCCACGGCACCACAGAGCCTGGGGCTGCGGGCTCACCTGTGCTGCCTATGCCGCAACATATGAGGCCCGCTCGGCGGCGTTTTTTGCCCGAAGCCGGCACGGGGCTTGCGAACGTCCGGGGATTTCTCCCACGCCAAAGGGGCCAGCCCCGAAAGCTGTGGCCAGCCCTCGGCGCCCACTGCCGCCGCTTCCACGGCAGCACAGAGCCTGGGGCTGCGGTCTCACCTGTGCTGCCTATGCCGCGACGTATGAGGCCCGCTCGGGGGCGTTTTTTGCCCGAAGCCGCACGGGGCTTGCGAACGTCCGGGGATTTCTCCCACGCCAAAGGGGCCATCCCCGAAAGCTGTGGCCAGCCCTCGGCGCCCACTGCCGCCGCTTCCACGGCACCACAGAGCCTGGGGCTGCGGGCTCACCTGTGCTGCCTATGCCGCGACGTATGAGGCCCGCTCGGCGGCGTTTTTTGCCCGAAGCCGGCACGGGGCTTGCGAACGTCCGGGGATTTCTCCCACGCCAAAGGGGCCAGCCCCGAAAGCTGTGGCCAGCCCTCGGCGCCCACTGCCGCCGCTTCCACGGCACCACAGAGCCTGGGGCTGCGGTCTCACCTGTGCTGCCTATGCCGCGACGTATGAGGCCCGCTCGGGGGCGTTTTTTGCCCGAAGCCGGCACGGGGCTTGCGAACGTCCGGGGATTTCTCCCACGCCAAAGGGGCCATCCCCGAAAGCTGTGGCCAGCCCTCGGCGCCCACTGCCGCCGCTTCCACGGCAGCACAGAGCCTGGGGCTGCGGTCTCACCTGTGCTGCCTATGCCGCGACGTCTGAGGCCCGCTCGGGGGCGTTTTTTGCCCGAAGCCGGCACGGGGCTTGCGAACGTCCGGGGATTTCTCCCACGCCAAAGGGGCCAGCCCCGAAAGCTGTGGCCAGCCCTCGGCGCCCACTGCCGCCGCTTCCACGGCACCACAGAGCCTGGGGCTGCGGTCTCACCTGTGCTGCCTATGCCGCGACGTATGAGGCCCGCTCGGCGGCGTTTTTTGCCCGAAGCCGGCACGGGGCTTGCGAACGTCCGGGGATTTCTCCCACGCCAAAGGGGCCAGCCCCGAAAGCTGTGGCCAGCCCTCGGCGCCCACTGCCGCCGCTTCCACGGCACCACAGAGCCTGGGGCTGCGGTCTCACCTGTGCTGCCTATGCCGCGACGTATGAGGCCCGCTCGGGGGCGTTTTTTGCCCGAAGCCGGCACGGGGCTTGCGAACGTCCGGGGATTTCTCCCACGCCAAAGGGGCCAGCCCCGAAAGCTGTGGCCAGCCCTCGGCGCCCACTGCCGCCGCTTCCACGGCACCACAGAGCCTGGGGCTGCGGGCTCACCTGTGCTGCCTATGCCGCGACGTATGAGGCCCGCTCGGGGGCGTTTTTTGCCCGAAGCCGGCACGGGGCTTGCGAACGTCCGGGGATTTCTCCCACGCCAAAGGGGCCAGCCCCGAAAGCTGTGGCCAGCCCTCGGCGCCCACTGCCGCCGCTTCCACAGCACCACAGAGCCTGGGGCTGCGGTCTCACCTGTGCTGCCTATGCCGCGACGTATGAGGCCCGCTCGGGGGCGTTTTTTGCCCGAAGCCGGCACGGGGCTTGCGAACGTCCGGGGATTTCTCCCACGCCAAAGGGGCCAGCCCCGAAAGCTGTGGCCAGCCCTCGGCGCCCACTGCCGCCGCTTCCACGGCACCACAGAGCCTGGGGCTGCGGTCTCACCTGTGCTGCCTATGCCGCGACGTATGAGGCCCGCTCGGGGGCGTTTTTTGCCCGAAGCCGGCACGGGGCTTGCGAACGTCCGGGGATTTCTCCCACGCCAAAGGGGCCATCCCCGAAAGCTGTGGCCAGCCCTCGGCGCCCACTGCCGCCGCTTCCACGGCACCACAGAGCCTGGGGCTGCGGTCTCACCTGTGCTGCCTATGCCGCGACGTATGAGGCCCGCTCGGCGGCGTTTTTTGCCCGAAGCCGGCACGGGGCTTGCGAACGTCCGGGGATTTCTCCCACGCCAAAGGGGCCAGCCCCGAAAGCTGTGGCCAGCCCTCGGCGCCCACTGCCGCCGCTTCCACGGCACCACAGAGCCTGGGGCTGCGGTCTCACCTGTGCTGCCTATGCCGCGACGTATGAGGCCCGCTCGGGGGCGTTTTTTGCCCGAAGCCGGCACGGGGCTTGCGAACGTCCGGGGATTTCTCCCACGCCAAAGGGGCCATCCCCGAAAGCTGTGGCCAGCCCTCGGCGCCCACTGCCGCCGCTTCCACGGCAGCACAGAGCCTGGGGCTGCGGTCTCACCTGTGCTGCCTATGCCGCGACGTCTGAGGCCCGCTCGGGGGCGTTTTTTGCCCGAAGCCGGCACGGGGCTTGCGAACGTCCGGGGATTTCTCCCACGCCAAAGGGGCCAGCCCCGAAAGCTGTGGCCAGCCCTCGGCGCCCACTGCCGCCGCTTCCACGGCACCACAGAGCCTGGGGCTGCGGTCTCACCTGTGCTGCCTATGCCGCGACGTATGAGGCCCGCTCGGGGGCGTTTTTTGCCCGAAGCCGGCACGGGGCTTGCGAACGTCCGGGGATTTCTCCCACGCCAAAGGGGCCAGCCCCGAAAGCTGTGGCCAGCCCTCGGCGCCCACTGCCGCCGCTTCCACGGCACCACAGAGCCTGGGGCTGCGGTCTCACCTGTGCTGCCTATGCCGCGACGTATGAGGCCCGCTTGGGGGCGTTTTTTGCCCGAAGCCGGCACGGGGCTTGCGAACGTCCGGGGATTTCTCCCACGCCAAAGGGGCCAGCCCCGAAAGCTGTGGCCAGCCCTCGGCGCCCACTGCCGCCGCTTCCACGGCACCACAGAGCCTGGGGCTGCGGGCTCACCTGTGCTGCCTATGCCGCGACGTATGAGGCCCGCTCGGGGGCGTTTTTTGCCCGAAGCCGGCACGGGGCTTGTGAACGTCCGGGGATTTCTCCCACGCCAAAGGGGCCAGCCCCGAAAGCTGTGGCCAGCCCTCGGCGCCCACTGCCGCCGCTTCCACGGCACCACAGAGCCTGGGGCTGCGGTCTCACCTGTGCTGCCTATGCCGCGACGTATGAGGCCCGCTCGGCGGCGTTTTTTGCCCGAAGCCGGCACGGGGCTTGCGAACGTCCGGGGATTTCTCCCACGCCAAAGGGGCCAGCCCCGAAAGCTGTGGCCAGCCCTCGGCGCCCACTGCCGCCGCTTCCACGGCACCACAGAGCCTGGGGCTGCGGGCTCACCTGTGCTGCCTATGCCGCGACGTATGAGGCCCGCTCGGGGGCGTTTTTTGCCCGAAGCTGGCACGGGGCTTGCGAACGTCCGGGGATTTCTCCCACGCCAAAGGGGCCAGCCCCGAAAGCTGTGGCCAGCCCTCGGCGCCCACTGCCGCCGCTTCCACGGCACCACAGAGCCTGGGGCTGCGGGCTCACCTGTGCTGCCTATGCCGCGACGTATGAGGCCCGCTCGGGGGCGTTTTTTGCCCGAAGCCGGCACGGGGCTTGCGAACGTCCGGGGATTTCTCCCACGGCAAAGGGGCCAGCCCCGAAAGCTGTGGCCAGCCCTCGGCGCCCACTGCCGCCGCTTCCACGGCACCACAGAGCCTGGGGCTGCGGTCTCACCTGTGCTGCCTATGCCGCGACGTATGAGGCCCGCTCGGGGGCGTTTTTTGCCCGAAGCCGGCACGGGGCTTGCGAACGTCCGGGGATTTCTCCCACGCCAAAGGGGCCAGCCCCGAAAGCTGTGGCCAGCCCTCGGCGCCCACTGCCGCCGCTTCCACGGCACCACAGAGCCTGGGGCTGCGGTCTCACCTGTGCTGCCTATGCCGCGACGTATGAGGCCCGCTCGGGGGCGTTTTTTGCCCGAAGCCGGCACGGGGCTTGCGAACGTCCGGGGATTTCTCCCACGCCAAAGGGGCCAGCCCCGAAAGCTGTGGCCAGCCCTCGGCGCCCACTGCCGCCGCTTCCACGGCACCACAGAGCCTGGGGCTGCGGGCTCACCTGTGCTGCCTATGCCGCGACGTATGAGGCCCGCTCGGGGGCGTTTTTTGCCCGAAGCCGGCACGGGGCTTGCGAACGTCCGGGGATTTCTCCCACGCCAAAGGGGCCAGCCCCGAAAGCTGTGGCCAGCCCTCGGCGCCCACTGCCGCCGCTTCCACGGCACCACAGAGCCTGGGGCTGCGGTCTCACCTGTGCTGCCTATGCCGCGACATATGAGGCCCGCTCGGGGGTGTTTTTTGCCCGAAGCCGGCACGGGGCTTGCGAACGTCCGGGGATTTCTCCCACGGCAAAGGGGCCAGCCCCGAAAGCTGTGGCCAGCCCTCGGCGCCCACTGCCGCCGCTTCCACGGCACCACAGAGCCTGGGGCTGCGGTCTCACCTGTGCTGCCTATGCCGCGACATATGAGGCCCGCTCGGGGGTGTTTTTTGCCCGAAGCCGGCACGGGGCTTGCGAACGTCCGGGGATTTCTCCCACGCCAAAGGGGCCAGCCCCGAAAGCTGTGGCCAGCCCTCGGCGCCCACTGCCGCCGCTTCCACGGCACCACAGAGCCTGGGGCTGCGGGCTCACCTGTGCTGCCTATGCCGCGACGTATGAGGCCCGCTCGGGGGCGTTTTTTGCCCGAAGCCGGCACGGGGCTTGCGAACGTCCGGGGATTTCTCCCACGCCAAAGGGGCCAGCCCCGAAAGCTGTGGCCAGCCCTCGGCGCCCACTGCCGCCGCTTCCACGGCACCACAGAGCCTGGGGCTGCGGGCTCACCTGTGCTGCCTATGCCGCGACATATGAGGCCCGCTCGGCGGCGTTTTTTGCCTGAAGCCGGCACGGGGCTTGCGAACGTCCGGGGATTTCTCCCACGCCAAAGGGGCCAGCCCCGAAAGCTGTGGCCAGCCCTCGGCGCCCACTGCCGCCGCTTCCACGGCAGCACAGAGCCTGGGGCTGCGGTCTCACCTGTGCTGCCTATGCCGCGACGTATGAGGCCCGCTCGGGGGCGTTTTTTGCCCGAAGCCGGCACGGGGCTTGCGAACGTCCGGGGATTTCTCCCACGCCAAAGGGGCCAGCCCCGAAAGCTGTGGCCAGCCCTCGGCGCCCACTGCCGCCGCTTCCACGGCACCACAGAGCCTGGGGCTGCGGTCTCACCTGTGCTGCCTATGCCGCGACGTATGAGGCCCGCTCGGGGGCGTTTTTTGCCCGAAGCCGGCACGGGGCTTGCGAACGTCCGGGGATTTCTCCCACGCCAAAGGGGCCAGCCCCGAAAGCTGTGGCCAGCCCTCGGCGCCCACTGCCGCCGCTTCCACGACACCACAGAGCCTGGGGCTGCGGTCTCACCTGTGCTGCCTATGCCGCGACATATGAGGCCCGCTCGGGGGTGTTTTTTGCCCGAAGCCGGCACGGGGCTTGCGAACGTCCGGGGATTTCTCCCACGCCAAAGGGGCCAGCCCCGAAAGCTGTGGCCAGCCCTCGGCGCCCACTGCCGCCGCTTCCACGGCACCACAGAGCCTGGGGCTGCGGTCTCACCTGTGCTGCCTATGCCGCGACATATGAGGCCCGCTCGGGGGTGTTTTTTGCCCGAAGCCGGCACGGGGCTTGCGAACGTCCGGGGATTTCTCCCACGCCAAAGGGGCCAGCCCCGAAAGCTGTGGCCAGCCCTCGGCGCCCACTGCCGCCGCTTCCACGGCAGCACAGAGCCTGGGGCTGCGGTCTCACCTGTGCTGCCTATGCCGCGACGTATGAGGCCCGCTCGGGGGCGTTTTTTGCCCGAAGCCGGCACGGGGCTTGCGAACGTCCGGGGATTTCTCCCACGCCAAAGGGGCCAGCCCCGAAAGCTGTGGCCAGCCCTCGGCGCCCACTGCCGCCGCTTCCACGGCACCACAGAGCCTGGGGCTGCGGGCTCACCTGTGCTGCCTATGCCGCAACATATGAGGCCCGCTCGGCGGCGTTTTTTGCCCGAAGCCGGCACGGGGCTTGCGAACGTCCGGGGATTTCTCCCACGCCAAAGGGGCCAGCCCCGAAAGCTGTGGCCAGCCCTCGGCGCCCACTGCCGCCGCTTCCACGGCAGCACAGAGCCTGGGGCTGCGGTCTCACCTGTGCTGCCTATGCCGCGACGTATGAGGCCCGCTCGGGGGCGTTTTTTGCCCGAAGCCGGCACGGGGCTTGCGAACGTCCGGGGATTTCTCCCACGCCAAAGGGGCCATCCCCGAAAGCTGTGGCCAGCCCTCGGCGCCCACTGCCGCCGCTTCCACGGCACCACAGAGCCTGGGGCTGCGGGCTCACCTGTGCTGCCTATGCCGCGACGTATGAGGCCCGCTCGGCGGCGTTTTTTGCCCGAAGCCGGCACGGGGCTTGCGAACGTCCGGGGATTTCTCCCACGCCAAAGGGGCCAGCCCCGAAAGCTGTGGCCAGCCCTCGGCGCCCACTGCCGCCGCTTCCACGGCACCACAGAGCCTGGGGCTGCGGTCTCACCTGTGCTGCCTATGCCGCGACGTATGAGGCCCGCTCGGGGGCGTTTTTTGCCCGAAGCCGGCACGGGGCTTGCGAACGTCCGGGGATTTCTCCCACGCCAAAGGGGCCAGCCCCGAAAGCTGTGGCCAGCCCTCGGCGCCCACTGCCGCCGCTTCCACGGCACCACAGAGCCTGGGGCTGCGGTCTCACCTGTGCTGCCTATGCCGCGACGTCTGAGGCCCGCTCGGGGGCGTTTTTTGCCCGAAGCCGGCACGGGGCTTGCGAACGTCCGGGGATTTCTCCCACGCCAAAGGGGCCAGCCCCGAAAGCTGTGGCCAGCCCTCGGCGCCCACTGCCGCCGCTTCCACGGCACCACAGAGCCTGGGGCTGCGGTCTCACCTGTGCTGCCTATGCCGCGACGTATGAGGCCCGCTCGGCGGCGTTTTTTTGCCCGAAGCCGGCACGGGGCTTGCGAACGTCCGGGGATTTCTCCCACGCCAAAGGGGCCAGCCCCAAAAGCTGTGGCCAGCCCTCGGCGCCCACTGCCGCCGCTTCCACGGCACCACAGAGCCTGGGGCTGCGGTCTCACCTGTGCTGCCTATGCCGCGACGTATGAGGCCCGCTCGGCGGCGTTTTTTGCCCGAAGCCGGTATGGGGCTTGCGAACGTCCGGGGATTTCTCCCACGCCAAAGGGGCCAGCCCCGAAAGCTGTGGCCAGCCCTCGGCGCCCACTGCCGCCGCTTCCACGGCACCACAGAGCCTGGGGCTGCGGTCTCACCTGTGCTGCCTATGCCGCGACGTATGAGGCCCGCTCGGGGGCGTTTTTTGCCCGAAGCCGGCACGGGGCTTGCGAACGTCCGGGGATTTCTCCCACGCCAAAGGGGCCAGCCCCGAAAGCTGTGGCCAGCCCTCGGCGCCCACTGCCGCCGCTTCCACGGCACCACAGAGCCTGGGGCTGCGGGCTCACCTGTGCTGCCTATGCCGCGACGTATGAGGCCCGCTCGGGGGCGTTTTTTGCCCGAAGCCGGCACGGGGCTTGCGAACGTCCGGGGATTTCTCCCACGGCAAAGGGGCCAGCCCCGAAAGCTGTGGCCAGCCCTCGGCGCCCACTGCCGCCGCTTCCACGGCACCACAGAGCCTGGGGCTGCGGTCTCACCTGTGCTGCCTATGCCGCGACGTATGAGGCCCGCTCGGGGGCGTTTTTTGCCCGAAGCCGGCACGGGGCTTGCGAACGTCCGGGGATTTCTCCCACGGCAAAGGGGCCAGCCCCGAAAGCTGTGGCCAGCCCTCGGCGCCCACTGCCGCCGCTTCCACGGCACCACAGAGCCTGGGGCTGCGGTCTCACCTGTGCTGCCTATGCCGCGACGTATGAGGCCCGCTTGGGGGCGTTTTTTGCCCGAAGCCGGCACGGGGCTTGCGAACGTCCGGGGATTTCTCCCACGCCAAAGGGGCCAGCCCCGAAAGCTGTGGCCAGCCCTCGGCGCCCACTGCCGCCGCTTCCACGGCACCACAGAGCCTGGGGCTGCGGTCTCACCTGTGCTGCCTATGCCGCGACGTATGAGGCCCGCTCGGGGGCGTTTTTTGCCCGAAGCCGGCACGGGGCTTGCGAACGTCCGGGGATTTCTCCCACGCCAAAGGGGCCAGCCCCGAAAGCTGTGGCCAGCCCTCGGCGCCCACTGCCGCCGCTTCCACGGCACCACAGAGCCTGGGGCTGCGGTCTCACCTGTGCTGCCTATGCCGCGACGTATGAGGCCCGCTCGGCGGCGTTTTTTGCCCGAAGCCGGCACGGGGCTTGCGAACGTCCGGGGATTTCTCCCACGCCAAAGGGGCCAGCCCCGAAAGCTGTGGCCAGCCCTCGGCGCCCACTGCCGCCGCTTCCACGGCAGCACAGAGCCTGGGGCTGCGGGCTCACCTGTGCTGCCTATGCCGCGACGTATGAGGCCCGCTCGGGGGCGTTTTTTGCCCGAAGCCGGCACGGGGCTTGCGAACGTCCGGGGATTTCTCCCACGGCAAAGGGGCCAGCCCCGAAAGCTGTGGCCAGCCCTCGGCGCCCACTGCCGCCGCTTCCACGGCACCACAGAGCCTGGGGCTGCGGTCTCACCTGTGCTGCCTATGCCGCGACGTATGAGGCCCGCTCGGGGGCATTTTTTGCCCGAAGCCGGCACGGGGCTTGCGAACGTCCGGGGATTTCTCCCACGGCAAAGGGGCCAGCCCCGAAAGCTGTGGCCAGCCCTCGGCGCCCACTGCCGCCGCTTCCACGGCACCACAGAGCCTGGGGCTGCGGTCTCACCTGTGCTGCCTATGCCGCGACCTATGAGGCCCGCTCGGGGGCGTTTTTTGCCCGAAGCCGGCACGGGGCTTGCGAACGTCCGGGGATTTCTCCCACGCCAAAGGGGCCAGCCCCGAAAGCTGTGGCCAGCCCTCGGCGCCCACTGCCGCCGCTTCCACGGCACCACAGAGCCTGGGGCTGCGGTCTCACCTGTGCTGCCTATGCCGCGACGTATGAGGCCCGCTCGGGGGCGTTTTTTGCCCGAAGCCGGCACGGGGCTTGCGAACGTCCGGGGATTTCTCCCACGGCAAAGGGGCCAGCCCCGAAAGCTGTGGCCAGCCCTCGGCGCCCACTGCCGCCGCTTCCACGGCACCACAGAGCCTGGGGCTGCGGTCTCACCTGTGCTGCCTATGCCGCGACGTATGAGGCCCGCTCGGGGGCGTTTTTTTGCCCGAAGCCGGCACGGGGCTTGCGAACGTCCGGGGATTTCTCCCACGCCAAAGGGGCCAGCCCCGAAAGCTGTGGCCAGCCCTCGGCGCCCACTGCCGCCGCTTCCACGGCAGCACAGAGCCTGGGGCTGCGGTCTCACCTGTGCTGCCTATGCCGCGACGTATGAGGCCCGCTCGGGGGCGTTTTTTGCCCGAAGCCGGCACGGGGCTTGCGAACGTCCGGGGATTTCTCCCACGCCAAAGGGGCCAGCCCCGAAAGCTGTGGCCAGCCCTCGGCGCCCACTGCCGCCGCTTCCACGGCACCACAGAGCCTGGGGCTGCGGTCTCACCTGTGCTGCCTATGCCGCGACGTATGAGGCCCGCTCGGGGGCGTTTTTTGCCCGAAGCCGGCACGGGGCTTGCGAACGTCCGGGGATTTCTCCCTCGCCAAAGGGGCCAGCCCCGAAAGCTGTGGCCAGCCCTCGGCGCCCACTGCCGCCGCTTCCACGGCAGCACAGAGCCTGGGGCTGCGGGCTCACCTGTGCTGCCTATGCCGCAACATATGAGGCCCGCTCGGCGGCGTTTTTTGCCCGAAGCCGGCACGGGGCTTGCGAACGTCAGGGGATTTCTCCCACGCCAAAGGGGCCATCCCCGAAAGCTGTGGCCAGCCCTCGGCGCCCACTGCCGCCGCTTCCACGGCAGCACAGAGCCTGGGGCTGCGGTCTCCCCTGTGCTGCCTATGCCGCGACGTATGAGGCCCATTGGGGGCGTTTTTTGCCCGAAGCCGGCACGGGGCTTGCGAACGTCCGGGGATTTCTCCCCCGCCAAAGGGGCCAGCCCCGAAAGCTGTGGCCAGCCCTCGGCGCCCACTGCCGCCGCTTCCACGGCAGCACAGAGCCTGGGGCTGCGGTCTCACCTGTGCTGCCTATGCCGCGACGTATGAGGCCCGCTCGGCGGCGTTTTTTGCCCAAAGCCGGCACGGGTTTGCGAACGTCCGGGGATTTCTCCCACGGCAAAGGGGCCAGCCCCGAAAGCTGTGGCCAGCCCTCGGCGCCCACTGCCGCCGCTTCCACGGCAACACAGAGCCTGGGGCTGCGGTCTCACCTGTGCTGCCTATGCCGCGACGTATGAGGCCCGCTCGGGGGCGTTTTTTGCCCGAAGCCGGCACGGGGCTTGCGAACGTCCGGGGATTTCTCCCACGCCAAAGGGGCCAGCCCCGAAAGCTGTGGCCAGCCCTCGGCGCCCACTGCCGCCGCTTCCACGGCAGCACAGAGCCTGGGGCTGCGGTCTCACCTGTGCTGCCTATGCCGCGACGTATGAGGCCCGCTCGGCGGCGTTTTTTGCCCGAAGCCGGCACGGGGCTTGCGAACGTCCGGGGATTTCTCCCCCGCCAAAGGGGCCATCCCCGAAAGCTGTGGCCAGCCCTCGGTGCCCACTGCCGCTGCTTCCACGGCACCACAGAGCCTGGGGCTGCGGTCTCACCTGTGCTGCCTATGCCGCGACGTATGAGGCCCGCTCGGGGGCGTTTTTTGCCCGAAGCCGGCACGGGGCTTGCGAACGTCCGGGGATTTCTCCCACGCCAAAGGGGCCAGCCCCGAAAGCTGTGGCCAGCCCTCGGCGCCCACTGCCGCCGCTTCCACAGCAGCACAGAGCCTGGGGCTGCGGTCTCACCTGTGCTGCCTATGCCGCGACGTATGAGGCCCGCTCGGCGGCGTTTTTTGCCCGAAGCCGGCACGGGGCTTGCGAACGTCCGGGGATTTCTCCCACGGCAAAGGGGCCAGCCCCGAAAGCTGTGGCCAGCCCTCGGCGCCCACTGCCGCCGCTTCCACGGCAGCACAGAGCCTGGGGCTGCGGTCTCACCTGTGCTGCCTATGCCGTGACGTATGAGGCCCGCTCGGCGGCGTTTTTTGCCCGAAGCCGGCACGGGGCTTGCGAACGTCCGGGGATTTCTCCCACGCCAAAGGGGCCAGCCCCGAAAGCTGTGGCCAGCCCTCGGCGCCCACTGCCGCCGCTTCCACGGCACCACAGAGCCTGGGGCTGCGGTCTCACCTGTGCTGCCTATGCCGCGACGTATGAGGCCCGCTCGGGGGCGTTTTTTGCCCGAAGCCGGCACGGGGCTTGCGAACGTCCGGGGATTTCTCCCACGCCAAAGGGGCCAGCCCCAAAAGCTGTGGCCAGCCCTTGGCGCCCACTGCCGCCGCTTCCACGGCAGCACAGAGCCTGGGGCTGCGGTCTCACCTGTGCTGCCTATGCCGCGACGGATGAGGCCCGCTCGGGGGCGTTTTTTGCCCGAAGCCGGCACGGGTTTGCGAACGTCCGGGGATTTCTCCCACGCCAAAGGGGCCAGCCCCGAAAGCTGTGGCCAGCCCTCGGCGCCCACTGCCGCCGCTTCCACGGCACCACAGAGCCTGGGGCTGCAGTCTCACCTGTGCTGCCTATGCCGCGACGTATGAGGCCCGCTCGGGGGCGTTTTTTGCCCGAAGCCGGCACGGGGCTTGCGAACGTCCGGGGATTTCTCCCACGCCAAAGGGGCCAGCCCCGAAAGCTGTGGCCAGCCCTCAGCGCCCACTGCCGCCGCTTCCATGGCAGCACAGAGCCTGGGGCTGCGGTCTCACCTGTGCTGCCTATGCCGCGACGTATGAGGCCCGCTCGGGGGCGTTTTTTGCCCGAAGTCGGCACAGGGCTTGCGAACGTCCGGGGATTTCTCCCACGGCAAAGGGGCCAGCCCCGAAAGCTGTGGCCAGCCCTCGGCGCCCACTGCCGCCGCTTCCACGGCAGCACAGAGCCTGGGGCTGCGGTCTCACCTGTGCTGCCTATGCCGCGACGTATGAGGCCCGCTCGGCGGCGTTTTTTGCCCGAAGCCGGCACGGGGCTTGCGAACGTCCGCGGATTTCTCCCACGCCAAAGGGGCCAGCCCCGAAAGCTGTGGCCAGCCCTCGGCGCCCACTGCCGCCGCTTCCATGCCACCACAGAGCCTGGGGCTGCGGTCTCACCTGTGCTGCCTATGCCGCGACGTATGAGGCCCGCTCGGGGGCGTTTTTTGCCCGAAGCCGGCACGGGGCTTGCGAACGTCCGGGGATTTATCCCACGGCAAAGGGGCCAGCCCCGAAAGCTGTGGCCAGCCCTCGGCGCCCACTGCCGCCGCTTCCACAGCAGCACAGAGCCTGGGGCTGCGGTCTCACCTGTGCTGCCTATGCCGCGACGTATGAGGCCCGCTCGGCGGCGTTTTTTGCCCGAAGCCGGCACGGGGCTTGCGAACGTCCGGGGATTTCTCCCACGCCAAAGGGGCCAGCCCCGAAAGCTGTGGCCAGCCCTCGGCGCCCACTGCCGCCGCTTCCACGGCACCACAGAGCCTGGGGCTGCGGGGTCACCTGTGCTGCCTATGCCGCGACGTATGAGGCCCGCTCGGCGGCGTTTTTTGCCCGAAGCCGGCACGGGGCTTGCGAACGTCCGGGGATTTCTCCCACGGCAAAGGGGCCAGCCCCGAAAGCTGTGGCCAGCCCTCGGCGCCCACTGCCGCCGCTTCCACGGCAGCACAGAGCCTGGGGCTGCGGTCTCACCTGTGCTGCCTATGCCGCGACGTATGAGGCCCGCTCGGGGGCGTTTTTTGCCCGAAGCCGGCACGGGGCTTGCGAACGTCCGGGGATTTCTCCCACGGCAAAGGGGCCAGCCCCGAAAGCTGTGGCCAGCCCTCGGCGCCCACTGCCGCCGCTTCCACGGCACCACAGAGCCTGGGGCTGCGGTCTCACCTGTGCTGCCTATGCCGCGACCTATGAGGCCCGCTCGGGGGCGTTTTTTGCCCGAAGCCGGCACGGGGCTTGCGAACGTCCGGGGATTTCTCCCACGCCAAAGGGGCCAGCCCCGAAAGCTGTGGCCAGCCCTCGGCGCCCACTGCCGCCGCTTCCACGGCACCACAGAGCCTGGGGCTGCGGTCTCACCTGTGCTGCCTATGCCGCGACGTATGAGGCCCGCTCGGGGGCGTTTTTTGCCCGAAGCCGGCACGGGGCTTGCGAACGTCCGGGGATTTCTCCCACGGCAAAGGGGCCAGCCCCGAAAGCTGTGGCCAGCCCTCGGCGCCCACTGCCGCCGCTTCCACGGCACCACAGAGCCTGGGGCTGCGGTCTCACCTGTGCTGCCTATGCCGCGACGTATGAGGCCCGCTCGGGGGCGTTTTTTGCCCGAAGCCGGCACGGGGCTTGCGAACGTCCGGGGATTTCTCCCACGCCAAAGGGGCCAGCCCCGAAAGCTGTGGCCAGCCCTCGGCGCCCACTGCCGCCGCTTCCACGGCAGCACAGAGCCTGGGGCTGCGGTCTCACCTGTGCTGCCTATGCCGCGACGTATGAGGCCCGCTCGGGGGCGTTTTTTGCCCGAAGCCGGCACGGGGCTTGCGAACGTCCGGGGATTTCTCCCACGCCAAAGGGGCCAGCCCCGAAAGCTGTGGCCAGCCCTCGGCGCCCACTGCCGCCGCTTCCACGGCACCACAGAGCCTGGGGCTGCGGTCTCACCTGTGCTGCCTATGCCGCGACGTATGAGGCCCGCTCGGGGGCGTTTTTTGCCCGAAGCCGGCACGGGGCTTGCGAACGTCCGGGGATTTCTCCCTCGCCAAAGGGGCCAGCCCCGAAAGCTGTGGCCAGCCCTCGGCGCCCACTGCCGCCGCTTCCACGGCAGCACAGAGCCTGGGGCTGCGGGCTCACCTGTGCTGCCTATGCCGCAACATATGAGGCCCGCTCGGCGGCGTTTTTTGCCCGAAGCCGGCACGGGGCTTGCGAACGTCAGGGGATTTCTCCCACGCCAAAGGGGCCATCCCCGAAAGCTGTGGCCAGCCCTCGGCGCCCACTGCCGCCGCTTCCACGGCAGCACAGAGCCTGGGGCTGCGGTCTCCCCTGTGCTGCCTATGCCGCGACGTATGAGGCCCATTGGGGGCGTTTTTTGCCCGAAGCCGGCACGGGGCTTGCGAACGTCCGGGGATTTCTCCCCCGCCAAAGGGGCCAGCCCCGAAAGCTGTGGCCAGCCCTCGGCGCCCACTGCCGCCGCTTCCACGGCAGCACAGAGCCTGGGGCTGCGGTCTCACCTGTGCTGCCTATGCCGCGACGTATGAGGCCCGCTCGGCGGCGTTTTTTGCCCAAAGCCGGCACGGGTTTGCGAACGTCCGGGGATTTCTCCCACGGCAAAGGGGCCAGCCCCGAAAGCTGTGGCCAGCCCTCGGCGCCCACTGCCGCCGCTTCCACGGCAACACAGAGCCTGGGGCTGCGGTCTCACCTGTGCTGCCTATGCCGCGACGTATGAGGCCCGCTCGGGGGCGTTTTTTGCCCGAAGCCGGCACGGGGCTTGCGAACGTCCGGGGATTTCTCCCACGCCAAAGGGGCCAGCCCCGAAAGCTGTGGCCAGCCCTCGGCGCCCACTGCCGCCGCTTCCACGGCAGCACAGAGCCTGGGGCTGCGGTCTCACCTGTGCTGCCTATGCCGCGACGTATGAGGCCCGCTCGGCGGCGTTTTTTGCCCGAAGCCGGCACGGGGCTTGCGAACGTCCGGGGATTTCTCCCCCGCCAAAGGGGCCATCCCCGAAAGCTGTGGCCAGCCCTCGGTGCCCACTGCCGCTGCTTCCACGGCACCACAGAGCCTGGGGCTGCGGTCTCACCTGTGCTGCCTATGCCGCGACGTATGAGGCCCGCTCGGGGGCGTTTTTTGCCCGAAGCCGGCACGGGGCTTGCGAACGTCCGGGGATTTCTCCCACGCCAAAGGGGCCAGCCCCGAAAGCTGTGGCCAGCCCTCGGCGCCCACTGCCGCCGCTTCCACAGCAGCACAGAGCCTGGGGCTGCGGTCTCACCTGTGCTGCCTATGCCGCGACGTATGAGGCCCGCTCGGCGGCGTTTTTTGCCCGAAGCCGGCACGGGGCTTGCGAACGTCCGGGGATTTCT
This sequence comes from Pelecanus crispus, assembly GCF_030463565.1. NCBI lineage: Eukaryota > Metazoa > Chordata > Aves > Pelecaniformes > Pelecanidae > Pelecanus > Pelecanus crispus. The sequence continues at coordinate 33,958 of NW_027461337.1, forward strand.
CCCACGGCAAAGGGGCCAGCCCCGAAAGCTGTGGCCAGCCCTCGGCGCCCACTGCCGCCGCTTCCACGGCAGCACAGAGCCTGGGGCTGCGGTCTCACCTGTGCTGCCTATGCCGTGACGTATGAGGCCCGCTCGGCGGCGTTTTTTGCCCGAAGCCGGCACGGGGCTTGCGAACGTCCGGGGATTTCTCCCACGCCAAAGGGGCCAGCCCCGAAAGCTGTGGCCAGCCCTCGGCGCCCACTGCCGCCGCTTCCACGGCACCACAGAGCCTGGGGCTGCGGTCTCACCTGTGCTGCCTATGCCGCGACGTATGAGGCCCGCTCGGGGGCGTTTTTTTGCCCGAAGCCGGCACGGGGCTTGCGAACGTCCGGGGATTTCTCCCACGCCAAAGGGGCCAGCCCCAAAAGCTGTGGCCAGCCCTTGGCGCCCACTGCCGCCGCTTCCACGGCAGCACAGAGCCTGGGGCTGCGGTCTCACCTGTGCTGCCTATGCCGCGACGGATGAGGCCCGCTCGGGGGCGTTTTTTGCCCGAAGCCGGCACGGGTTTGCGAACGTCCGGGGATTTCTCCCACGCCAAAGGGGCCAGCCCCGAAAGCTGTGGCCAGCCCTCGGCGCCCACTGCCGCCGCTTCCACGGCAGCACAGAGCCTGGGGCTGCAGTCTCACCTGTGCTGCCTATGCCGCGACGTATGAGGCCCGCTCGGGGGCGTTTTTTGCCCGAAGCCGGCACGGGGCTTGCGAACGTCCGGGGATTTCTCCCACGCCAAAGGGGCCAGCCCCGAAAGCTGTGGCCAGCCCTCAGCGCCCACTGCCGCCGCTTCCATGGCAGCACAGAGCCTGGGGCTGCGGTCTCACCTGTGCTGCCTATGCCGCGACGTATGAGGCCCGCTCGGGGGCGTTTTTTTGCCCGAAGTCGGCACAGGGCTTGCGAACGTCCGGGGATTTCTCCCACGGCAAAGGGGCCAGCCCCGAAAGCTGTGGCCAGCCCTCGGCGCCCACTGCCGCCGCTTCCACGGCAGCACAGAGCCTGGGGCTGCGGTCTCACCTGTGCTGCCTATGCCGCGACGTATGAGGCCCGCTCGGCGGCGTTTTTTGCCCGAAGCCGGCACGGGGCTTGCGAACGTCCGCGGATTTCTCCCACGCCAAAGGGGCCAGCCCCGAAAGCTGTGGCCAGCCCTCGGCGCCCACTGCCGCCGCTTCCATGCCACCACAGAGCCTGGGGCTGCGGTCTCACCTGTGCTGCCTATGCCGCGACGTATGAGGCCCGCTCGGGGGCGTTTTTTGCCCGAAGCCGGCACGGGGCTTGCGAACGTCCGGGGATTTATCCCACGGCAAAGGGGCCAGCCCCGAAAGCTGTGGCCAGCCCTCGGCGCCCACTGCCGCCGCTTCCACAGCAGCACAGAGCCTGGGGCTGCGGTCTCACCTGTGCTGCCTATGCCGCGACGTATGAGGCCCGCTCGGCGGCGTTTTTTGCCCGAAGCCGGCACGGGGCTTGCGAACGTCCGGGGATTTCTCCCACGCCAAAGGGGCCAGCCCCGAAAGCTGTGGCCAGCCCTCGGCGCCCACTGCCGCCGCTTCCACGGCACCACAGAGCCTGGGGCTGCGGGGTCACCTGTGCTGCCTATGCCGCGACGTATGAGGCCCGCTCGGCGGCGTTTTTTGCCCGAAGCCGGCACGGGGCTTGCGAACGTCCGGGGATTTCTCCCCCGCCAAAGGGGCCAGCCCCGAAAGCTGTGGCCAGCCCTCGGCGCCCACTGCCGCCGCTTCCACGGCAGCACAGAGCCTGGGGCTGCGGTCTCACCTGTGCTGCCTATGCCGCGACGTATGAGGCCCGCTCGGCGGCGTTTTTTGCCCGAAGCCGACACGGGGCTTGCGAACGTCCGCGGATTTCTCCCACGCCAAAGGGGCCAGTCCCGAAAGCTGTGGCCAGCCCTCGGCGCCCACTGCCGCCGCTTCCATGCCACCACAGAGCCTGGGGCTGCGGTCTCACCTGTGCTGCCGAAGCCGCGACGTATGAGGCCCGCTCGGGGGCGTTTTTTGCCTGAAGCCGGCACGGGGCTTGCGAACGTCCGGGGATTTCTCCCACGGCAAAGGGGCCAGCCCCGAAAGCTGTGGCCAGCCCTCGGCGCCCACTGCCGCCGCTTCCACGGCACCACAGAGCCTGGGGCTGTGGTCTCACCTGTGCTGCCTATGCCGCGACGTATGAGGCCCGCTCGGCGGCGTTTTTTGCCCGAAGCCGGCACGGGGCTTGCGAACGTCCGGGGATTTCTCCCACGCCAAAGGGGCCAGCCCTGAAAGCTGTGGCCAGCCCTCGGCGCCCACTGCCGCCGCTTCCACGGCAGCACAGAGCCTGGGGCTGCGGGCTCACCTGTGCTGCCTATGCCGCGACGTATGAGGCCCGCTCGGGGGCGTTTTTTGCCCGAAGCCGGCACGGGGCTTGTGAAAGTCCAGGGATTTCTCCCACGCCAAAGGGGCCAGCCGCGAAAGCTGTGGCCAGCCCTCGGCGACCACTGCCGCCGCTTCCACGGCAGCACAGAGCCTGGGGCTGCGGTCTCCCCTGTGCTGCCTATGCCGCGACGTATGAGGCCCGCTCGGCGGCGTTTTTTGCCCGAAGCCGGCACGGGGCTTGCGAACGTCCGGGGATTTCTCCCACGGCAAAGGGGCCAGCCCCGAAAGCTGTGGCCAGCCCTCGGCGCCCACTGCCGCCGCTTCCACGGCACCACAGAGCCTGGGGCTGAGGTCTCACCTGTGCTGCCTATGCCGCGACGTATGAGGCCCGCTCGGGGGCGTATTTTGCCCGAAGCCGGCACGGGGCTTGCGAACGTCCGGGGATTTCTCCCCCGCCAAACGGGCCATCCCCGAAAGCTGTGGCCAGCCCTCGGTGCCCACTGCCGCTGCTTCCACGGCACCACAGAGCCTGGGGCTGCGGTCTCCCCTGTGCTGCCTATGCCGCGACGTATGAGGCCTGCTCGGCGGCGTTTTTTGCCCGAAGCCGGCACGGTGCTTGCGAACGTCCGGGGATTTCTCCCCCGCCAAAGGGGCCATCCCCGAAAGCTGTGGCCAGCCCTCGGTGCCCACTGCTGCTGCTTCCACGGCACCACAGAGCCTGGGGCTGCGGGCTCACCTGTGCTGCCTATGCCGCGACGTATGAGGCCCGCTCGGCGGCGTTTTTTGCCCGAAGCTGGCACGGGGCTTACGAACGTCCGGGGATTTCTCCCACGCCAAAGGGGCCAGCCCCGAAAGCTGTGGCCAGCCCTCGGCGCCCACTGCCGCCGCTTCCACGGCACCACAGAGCCTGGGGCTGCGGTCTCACCTGTGCTGCCTATGCCGCGACGTATGAGGCCCGCTCGGCGGCGTTTTTTGCCCGAAGCCGGCACGGGGCTTGCGAACGTCCGGGGATTTCTCCCACGGCAAAGGGGCCAGCCCCGAAAGCTGTGGCCAGCCCTCGGCGCCCACTGCCGCCGCTTCCACGGCAGCACAGAGCCTGGGGCTGCGGTCTCACCTGTGCTGCCTATGCCGCGACGTATGAGGCCCGCTCGGGGGCGTTTTTTGCCCGAAGCCGGCACGGGGCTTGCGAACGTCCGGGGATTTCTCCCACGGCAAAGGGGCCAGCCCCGAAAGCTGTGGCCAGCCCTCGGCGCCCACTGCCGCCGCTTCCACGGCAGCACAGAGCCTGAGGCTGCGGTCTCACCTGTGCTGCCTATGCCGCGACGTATGAGGCCCGCTTGGGGGCGTTTTTTGCCCGAAGCCGGCACGGGGCTTGCGAACGTCCGGGGATTTCTCCCACGCCAAAGGGGCCAGCCCCGAAAGCTGTGGCCAGCCCTCGGCGCCCACTGCCGCCGCTTCCACGGCACCACAGAGCCTGGGGCTGCGGTCTCACCTGTGCTGCCTATGCCGCGAAGTATGAGGCCCGCTTGGGGGCGTTTTTTGCCCGAAGCCGGCACGGGGCTTGCGAACGTCCGGGGATTTCTCCCACGCCAAAGGGGCCAGCCCCAAAAGCTGTGGCCAGCCCTCGGCGCCCACTGCCGCCGCTTCCACGGCAGCACAGAGCCTGGGGCTGCGGTCTCCCCTGTGCTGCCTATGCCGCGACGTATGAGGCCCGCTTGGGGGCGTTTTTTGCCCGAAGCCGGCACGGGGCTTGCGAACGTCCGGGGATTTCTCCCACGCCAAAGGGGCCAGCCCCGAAAGCTGTGGCCAGCCCTCGGCGCCCACTGCCGCCGCTTCCACGGCAGCACAGAGCCTGGGGCTGCGGTCTCACCTGTGCTGCCTATGCCGCGACGTATGAGGCCCGCTCGGCGGCGTTTTTTGCCCGAAGCCGGCACGGGTTTGCGAACGTCCGGGGATTTCTCCCACGGCAAAGGGGCCATCCCCGAAAGCTGTGGCCAGCCCTCGGCGCCCACTGCCGCCGCTTCCATGCCACCACAGAGCCTGGGGCTGCGGTCTCACCTGTGCTGCCTAAGCCGCGACGTATGAGGCCCGCTCGGGGGCGTTTTTTGCCTGAAGCCGGCACGGGGCTTGCGAACGTCCGGGGATTTCTCCCACGCCAAAGGGGCCAGCCCCGAAAGCTGTGGCCAGCCCTCGGCGCCCACTGCCGCCGCTTCCATGGCAGCACAGAGCCTGGGGCTGAGGTCTCACCTGTGCTGCCTATGCCGCGACGTATGAGGCCCGCTCGGGGGCGTTTTTTGCCCGAAAGCCGGCACGGGGCTTGCGAACGTCCGGGGATTTCTCCCACGCCAAAGGGGCCATCCCCGAAAGCTGTGGCCAGCCCTCGGCGCCCACTGCCGCCGCTTCCACGGCAGCACAGAGCCTGGGGCTGCGGGCTCACCTGTGCTGCCTATGCCGCGACGTATGAGGCCCGCTCGGGGGCGTTTTTTGCCCGAAGCCGGCACGGGGCTTGTGAAAGTCCAGGGATTTCTCCCCCGCCAAAGGGGGCCAGCCGCGAAAGCTGTGGCCAGCCCTCGGCGACCACTGCCGCCGCTTCCACGGCAGCACAGAGCCTGGGGCTGCGGTCTCCCCTGTGCTGCCTATGCCGCGACGTATGAGGCCCGCTCGGCGGCGTTTTTTTGCCCGAAGCCGGCACGGGGCTTGCGAACGTCCGGGGATTTCTCCCACGCCAAATGGGCCAGCCCCGAAAGCTGTGGCCAGCCCTCGGCGCCCACTGCCGCCGCTTCCACGGCAGCACAGAGCCTGGGGCTGAGGTCTCACCTGTGCTGCCTATGCCGCGACGTATGAGGCCCGCTCGGGGGCGTTTTTTTGCCCGAAGCCGGCACGGGGCTTGCGAACGTCCGGGGATTTTCTCCCCCGCCAAACGGGCCATCCCCGAAAGCTGTGGCCAGCCCTCGGTGCCCACTGCCGCTGCTTCCACGGCACCACAGAGCCTGGGGCTGCGGTCTCCCCTGTGCTGCCTATGCCGCGACGTATGAGGCCTGCTCGGCGGCGTTTTTTGCCCGAAGCCGGCACGGGGCTTGCGAACGTCCGGGGATTTCTCCCCCGCCAAAGGGGCCATCCCCGAAAGCTGTGGCCAGCCCTCGGTGCCCACTGCCGCCGCTTCCACGGCACCACAGAGCCTGGGGCTGCGGGCTCACCTGTGCTGCCTATGCCGCGACGTATGAGGCCCGCTCGGCGGCGTTTTTTGCCCGAAGCTGGCACGGGGCTTACGAACGTCCGGGGATTTCTCCCACGCCAAAGGGGCCAGCCCCGAAAGCTGTGGCCAGCCCTCGGCGCCCACTGCCGCCGCTTCCAAGGCAGCACAGAGCCTGGGGCTGCGGTCTCACCTGTGCTGCCTATGCCGCGACGTATGAGGCCCGCTCGGGGGCGTTTTTTGCCCGAAGCCGGCACGGGGCTTGCGAACGTCCGGGGATTTCTCCCACGGCAAAGGGGCCATCCCCGAAAGCTGTGGCCAGCCCTCGGCGCCCACTGCCGCCGCTTCCACGGCACCACAGAGCCTGGGGCTGCGGTCTCACCTGTGCTGCCTATGCCGCGACGTATGAGGCCCGCTCGGCGGCGTTTTTTGCCCGAAGCCGGCACGGGGCTTGCGAACGTCCGGGGATTTCTCCCACGGCAAAGGGGCCAGCCCCGAAAGCTGTGGCCAGCCCTCGGCGCCCACTGCCGCCGCTTCCACGGCAGCACAGAGCCTGAGGCTGCGGTCTCACCTGTGCTGCCTATGCCGCGACGTATGAGGCCCGCTTGGGGGCGTTTTTTGCCCGAAGCCGGCACGGGGCTTGCGAACGTCCGGGGATTTCTCCCACGCCAAACGGGCCAGCCCCGAAAGCTGTGGCCAGCCCTCGGCGCCCACTGCCGCCGCTTCCACGGCAGCACAGAGCCTGGGGCTGCGGTCTCCCCTGTGCTGCCTATGCCGCGAAATATGAGGCCCGCTTGGGGGCGTTTTTTGCCCGAAGCCGGCACGGGGCTTGCGAACGTCCGGGGATTTCTCCCACGCCAAAGGGGCCAGCCCCGAAAGCTGTGGCCAGCCCTCGGCGCCCACTGCCGCCGCTTCCACGGCACCACAGAGCCTGGGGCTGCGGTCTCACCTGTGCTGCCTATGCCGCGACGTATGAGGCCCGCTCGGCGGCGTTTTTTGCCCGAAGCCGGCACGGGGCTTGCGAACGTCCGGGGATTTCTCCCACGCCAAAGGGGCCAGCCCCGAAAGCTGGGGCCAGCCCTCGGCGCCCACTGCCGCCGCTTCCACGGCACCACAGAGCCTGGGGCTGCGGGCTCACCTGTGCTGCCTATGCCGCGACGTATGAGGCCCGCTCGGCGGCGTTTTTTGCCCGAAGCAGGCACGGGTTTGCGAACGTCCGGGGATTTCTCCCACGCCAAAGGGGCCAGCCCCGAAAGCTGTGGCCAGCCCTCGGCGCCCACTGCCGCCGCTTCCACGGCAACACAGAGCCTGGGGCTGAGGTCTCACCTGTGCTGCCTATGCCGCGACGTATGAGGCCCGCTCGGGGGCGTTTTTTGCCCGAAGCCAGCACGGGGCTTGCGAACGTCCGGGGATTTCTCCCCCGCCAAAGGGGCCATCCCCGAAAGCTGTGGCCAGCCCTCGGCGCCCACTGCCGCCGCTTCCACGGCAACACAGAGCCTGGGGCTGCGGTCTCACCTGTGCTGCCTATGCCGCGACGTATGAGGCCCGCTCGGCGGCGTTTTTTGCCCGAAGCCGGCACGGGGCTTGCAAACGTCCGGGGATTTCTCCCCCGCCAAAGGGGCCAGCCCCGAAAGCTGTGGCCAGCGCTCGGCGCCCACTGCCGCCGCTTCCACGGCAGCACAGAGCCTGGGGCTGCGGTCTCACCTGTGCTGCCTATGCCGCGACCTATGAGGCCCGCTCGGGGGCGTTTTTTGCCCGAAGTCGGCACGGGGCTTGCAAACGTCCGGGGATTTCTCCCACGCCAAAGGGGCCATCCCCGAAAGCTGTGGCCAGCCCTCGGCGCCCACTGCCGCCGCTTCCACGGCAGCACAGAGCCTGGGGCTGCGGTCTCACCTGTGCTGCCTATGCCGCGACGTATGAGGCCCGCTCGGGGGCGTTTTTTGCCCGAAGCCGGCACGGGTTTGCGAACGTCCGGGGATTTCTCCCACGCCAAAGGGGCCATCCCCGAAAGCTGTGGCCAGCCCTCGGCGCCCACTGCCGCCGCTTCCACGGCAACACAGAGCCTGGGGCTGCGGTCTCACCTGTGCTGCCTATGCCGCGACGTATGAGGCCCGCTCGGGGGCGTTTTTTGCCCGAAGCCGGCACGGGGCTTGCGAACGTCCGGGGATTTCTCCCACGGCAAAGGGGCCAGCCCCGAAAGCTGTGGCCACCCCTCGGCGCCCACTGCCGCCGCTTCCACAGCAGCACAGAGCCTGGGGCTGCGGTCTCACCTGTGCTGCCTATGCCGCGACGTATGAGGCCCGCTCGGCGGCGTTTCTTGCCCGAAGCCGGCACGGGGCTTGCGAACGTCCGGGGATTTTCTGCCCCACAAAGGGGCCAGCCCCGAAAGCTGTGGCCAGCCCTCGGTGCCCACTGCCGCCGCTTCCACGGCAGCACAGAGCCTGGGGCTGCGGGCTCACCTGTGCTGCCTATGCCGCGACGTATGAGGCCCGCTCGGCGGCGTTTTTTTGCCCGAAGCCGGCACGGGGCTTGCGAACGTCCGGGGATTTCTCCCACGCCAAAGGGGCCAGCCCCGAAAGCTGTGGCCAGCCCTCGGCGCCCACTGCCGCCGCTTCCACGGCAGCACAGAGCCTGGGGCTGAGGTCTCACCTGTGCTGCCTATGCCGCGACGTATGAGGCCCGCTCGGGGGCGTTTTTTGCCCGAAGCCGGCACGGGGCTTGCGAACGTCCGGGGATTTCTCCCCCGCCAAAGGGGCCATCCCCGAAAGCTGTGGCCAGCCCTCGGTGCCCACTGCCGCCGCTTCCACGGCAGCACAGAGCTTGGGGCTGCGGTCTCACCTGTGCTGCCTATGCCGCGACGTATGAGGCCCGCTCGGCGGCGTTTTTTGCCCGAAGCCGGCACGGGGCTTGCGAACGTCCTGGGATTTCTCCCACGCCAAAGGGGCCAGCCCCGAAAGCTGTGGCCAGCCCTCGGCGCCCACTGCCGCCGCTTCCACGGCACCACAGAGCCTGGGGCTGCGGTCTCACCTGTGCTGCCTATGCCGCGACGTATGAGGCCCGCTCGGGGGCGTTTTTTGCCCGAAGCCGGCACGGGGCTTGCGAACGTCCGGGGATTTCTCCCACGCCAAAGGGGCCATCCCCGAAAGCTGTGGCCAGCCCTCGGCGCCCACTGCCGCCGCTTCCACGGCAGCACAGAGCCTGGGGCTGCGGGCTCACCTGTGCGGCCTATGCCGCGACGTATGAGGCCCGCTCGGGGGCGTTTTTTGCCCGAAGCCGGCACGGGGCTTGCGAACGTCCGGGGATTTCTCCCACGGCAAAGGGGCCAGCCCCGAAAGCTGTGGCCAGCCCTCGGCGCCCACTGCCGCCGCTTCCACAGCAGCACAGAGCCTGGGGCTGCGGTCTCACCTGTGCTGCCTATGCCGCGACGTATGAGGCCCGCTCGGGGGCGTTTTTTGCCCGAAGCCGGCACGGGGCTTGCGAACGTCCGGGGATTTCTCCCACGCCAAAGGGGCCAGCCCCGAAAGCTGTGGCCAGCCCTCGGCGCCCACTGCCGCCGCTTCCACGGCACCACAGAGCCTGGGGCTGCGGTCTCACCTGTGCTGCCTATGCCGCGACGTATGAGGCCCGCTCGGGGGCGTTTTTTGCCCGAAGCCGGCACGGGGCTTGCGAACGTCCGGGGATTTCTCCCACGGCAAAGGGGCCAGCCCCGAAAGCTGTGGCCAGCCCTCGGCGCCCACTGCCGCCGCTTCCACGGCAGCACAGAGCCTGGGGCTGCGGTCTCACCTGTGCTGCCTATGCCGCGACGTATGAGGCCCGCTCGGGGGCGTTTTTTGCCTGAAGCCGGCACGGGGCTTGCGAACGTCCGGGGATTTCTCCCACGGCAAAGGGGCCAGCCCCGAAAGCTGTGGCCAGCCCTCGGCGCCCACTGCCGCCGCTTCCATGGCAGCACAGAGCCTGGGGCTGTGGTCTCACCTGTGCTGCCTATGCCGCGACGTATGAGGCCCGCTCGGGGGCGTCTTTTGCCCGAAGCCGGCACGGGGCTTGCGAACGTCCGGGGATTTCTCCCACGCCAAAGGGGCCAGCCCCGAAAGCTGTGGCCAGCCCTCGGCGCCCACTGCCGCCGCTTCCACGGCAGCACAGAGCCTGGGGCTGCGGTCTCACCTGTGCTGCCTATGCCGCGACGTATGAGGCCCGCTCGGGGGCGTTTTTTGCCCGAAGCCGGCACGGGGCTTGCGAACGTCCGGGGATTTCTCCCACGCCAAAGGGGCCAGCCCCGAAAGCTGTGGCCAGCCCTCGGCGCCCACTGCCGCCGCTTCCACGGCAGCACAGAGCCTGGGGCTGCGGTCTCACCTGTGCTGCCTATGCCGCGACGTATGAGGCCCGCTCGGCGGCGTTTTTTGCCCGAAGCCAGCACGGGGCTTGCGAACGTCCGGGGATTTCTCCCACGCCAAAGGGGCCAGCCCCGAAAGCTGTGGCCAGCCCTCGGCGCCCACTGCCGCCGCTTCCACGGCACCACAGAGCCTGGGGCTGCGGTCTCACCTGTGCTGCCTATGCCGCGACGTATGAGGCCCGCTCGGCGGCGTTTTTTGCCCGAAGCCGGCACGGGGCTTGCGAACGTCCGGGGATTTCTCCCCCGCCAAAGGGGCCAGCCCCGAAAGCTGTGGCCAGCCCTCGGCGCCCACTGCCGCCGCTTCCACGGCAGCACAGAGCCTGGGGCTGCGGGCTCACCTGTGCGGCCTATGCCGCGACGTATGAGGCCCGCTCGGGGGCGTTTTTTGCCCGAAGCCGGCACGGGGCTTGCGAACGTCCGGGGATTTCTCCCACGCCAAAGGGGCCAGCCCCGAAAGCTGTGGCCAGCCCTCGGCGCCCACTGCCGCCGCTTCCACGGCACCACAGAGCCTGGGGCTGCGGTCTCACCTGTGCTGCCTATGCCGCGACGTATGAGGCCCGCTCGGGGGCGTTTTTTGCCCGAAGCCGGCACGGGGCTTGCGAACGTCCGGGGATTTCTCCCACGCCAAAGGGGCCAGCCCCGAAAGCTGTGGCCAGCCCTCGGCGCCCACTGCCGCCGCTTCCACGGCACCACAGAGCCTGGGGCTGCGGTCTCACCTGTGCTGCCTATGCCGCGACGTATGAGGCCCGCTCGGGGGCGTTTTTTGCCCGAAGCCGGCACGGGGCTTGCGAACGTCCGGGGATTTCTCCCACGGCAAAGGGGCCAGCCCCGAAAGCTGTGGCCAGCCCTCGGCGCCCACTGCCGCCGCTTCCACGGCAGCACAGAGCCTGGGGCTGCGGTCTCACCTGTGCTGCCTATGCCGCGACGTATGAGGCCCGCTCGGGGGCGTTTTTTGCCTGAAGCCGGCACGGGGCTTGCGAACGTCCGGGGATTTCTCCCACGGCAAAGGGGCCAGCCCCGAAAGCTGTGGCCAGCCCTCGGCGCCCACTGCCGCCGCTTCCATGGCAGCACAGAGCCTGGGGCTGTGGTCTCACCTGTGCTGCCTATGCCGCGACGTATGAGGCCCGCTCGGGGGCGTCTTTTGCCCGAAGCCGGCACGGGGCTTGCGAACGTCCGGGGATTTCTCCCACGCCAAAGGGGCCAGCCCCGAAAGCTGTGGCCAGCCCTCGGCGCCCACTGCCGCCGCTTCCACGGCAGCACAGAGCCTGGGGCTGCGGTCTCACCTGTGCTGCCTATGCCGCGACGTATGAGGCCCGCTCGGGGGCTTTTTGTGCCCGAAGCCGGCACGGGGCTTGCGAACGTCCGGGGATTTCTCCCACGGCAAAGGGGCCAGCCCCGAAAGCTGTGGCCAGCCCTCGGCGCCCACTGCCGCCGCTTCCACGGCACCACAGAGCCTGGGGCTGCGGGTCTCACCTGTGCTGCCTATGCCGCGACGTATGAGGCCCGCTCGGCGGCGTTTTTTGCCCGAAGCCGGCACGGGGCTTGCGAACGTCCGGGGATTTCTCCCACGCCAAAGGGGCCATCCCCGAAAGCTGTGGCCAGCCCTCGGCGCCCACTGCCGCCGCTTCCACGGCAGCACAGAGCCGGGGGCTGCGGGCTCACCTGTGCGGCCTATGCCGCGACGTATGAGGCCCGCTCGGGGGCGTTTTTTGCCCGAAGCCGGCACGGGGCTTGCGAACGTCCGGGGATTTCTCCCACGCCAAAGGGGCCAGCCCCGAAAGCTGTGGCCAGCCCTCGGCGCCCACTGCCGCCGCTTCCACGGCACCACAGAGCCTGGGGCTGCGGGCTCACCTGTGCTGCCTATGCCGCGACGTATGAGGCCCGCTCGGCGGCGTTTTTTGCCCGAAGCCGGCACGGGGCTTGCGAACGTCCTGGGATTTCTCCCACGGCAAAGGGGCCAGCCCCGAAAGCTGTGGCCAGCCCTCGGCGCCCACTGCCGCCGCTTCCACGGCACCACAGAGCCTGGGGCTGCGGTCTCACCTGTGCTGCCTATGCCGCGACGTATGAGGCCCGCTCGGGGGCGTTTTTTGCCCGAAGCCGGCACGGGGCTTGCGAACGTCCGGGGATTTCTCCCACGCCAAAGGGGCCAGCCGCGAAAGCTGTGGCCAGCCCTCGGCGCCCACTGCCGCCGCTTCCACAGCAGCACAGAGCCTGGGGCTGCGGTCTCACCTGTGCTGCCTATGCCGCGACGTATGAGGCCCGCTCGGCGGCGTTTTTTGCCCGAAGCCGGCACGGGGCTTGCGAACGTCCGGGGATTTCTCCCCCGCCAAAGGGGCCATCCCCGAAAGCTGTGGCCAGCCCTCGGCGCCCACTGCCGCCGCTTCCACGGCAGCACAGAGCCTGGGGCTGCGGTCTCACCTGTGCTGCCTATGCCGCGACGTATGAGGCCCGCTCGGGGGCGTTTTTTGCCCGAAGCCGGCACGGGGCTTGCGAACGTCCGGGGATTTCTCCCACGCCAAAGGGGCCAGCCCCGAAAGCTGTGGCCAGCCCTCGGCGCCCACTGCCGCCGCTTCCACGGCAGCACAGAGCCTGGGGCTGCGGTCTCACCTGTGCTGCCTATGCCGCGACGTATGAGGCCCGCTCGGGGCGTTTTTTGCCCGAAGCCGGCACGGGGCTTGCGAACGTCCGGGGATTTCTCCCACGCCAAAGGGGCCAGCCCCGAAAGCTGTGGCCAGCCCTCGGCGCCCACTGCCGCCGCTTCCACGGCAGCACAGAGCCTGGGGCTGCGGTCTCACCTGTGCTGCCTATGCCGCGACGTATGAGGCCCGCTCGGCGGCGTTTTTGCCCGAAGCCAGCACGGGGCTTGCGAACGTCCGGGGATTTCTCCCACGCCAAAGGGGCCAGCCCCGAAAGCTGTGGCCAGCCCTCGGCGCCCACTGCCGCCGCTTCCACGGCACCACAGAGCCTGGGGCTGCGGTCTCACCTGTGCTGCCTATGCCGCGACGTATGAGGCCCGCTCGGCGGCGTTTTTTGCCCGAAGCCGGCACGGGGCTTGCGAACGTCCGGGGATTTCTCCCCCGCCAAAGGGGCCAGCCCCGAAAAAGCTGTGGCCAGCCCTCGGCGCCCACTGCCGCCGCTTCCACGGCAGCACAG